>NC_059205.1:21538360-21625073 GCF_020615455.1 Coregonus clupeaformis
GCTAAACTGTGTGTTATTGGATGCTAGCATGCTAGTTAGATATGGTATCATAGTTAGCTAGCTGAATAAAGTGGGTTGAGTCTATTCCTTTAAACATTGGACCGCTGTGGTTCACAACAATTCTGATTTCAAAAGGTGGAAGTTGGGAGAGTTTTTGTTCGGGTGGTTCAGTGAAACAATTATAGTTTCTGAGGTGGAAGTTTTGGTGAGGGAGGCCCTGCTCTCTCCTCTCCCTGATGTTTAGTTCATTTCATTCCGATCTCCTCTGCATTATTGTAGCCATTTGCTACAGCCTGTCAACTATGCCTCTGCCTATCCCTGTTCTCTCCTCTCTGCACAGGCTACACAAACGCCTCACACCGCGTGGCTGCTGCCTCTCTAACCTGGTGGTCCCTGCACGCACCCCACACCTGGAGTTCCAGGTCTCAGGCAGCCTCTGGAACTGCCGTTCTGCTGCCAACAAAGCTGACTTCATCCCCGCCTATGCTAACCTCCAGTCCCTCGACTTCCTGGCGCTGACGGAAACATGGATTACCACTGAAAACACTGCTACTCCTACTGCTCTCTCCTCGTCTGACCATGTGTTCTCGCATACCCCGAGAGCATCTGGTCAGAGAGGTGGTGGCACAGGAATCCTCATCTCTCCCAAGTGGACATTCTAAATTTTTCCCCTAACCCACCTGTCTATCTCCTCATTTGAATTCCATGCTGTCACAGTCACTAGCCCATTTAAGCTTAATATCCTTGTCATCTATCGCCCTCCAGGTTCCCTTGGAGAGTTCATCAATGAGCTTGACGCCTTGATAAGTTCCTTTCCTGAGGATGGCTCACCCCTCACAGTTTTGGGGGATTTCAACCTCCCTATGTCCACATTTGACTCATTTCTCTCTGCCTCCTTCTTTCCACTCCTCTCCTCTTTTGACCTCACCCTCTCACCGTCCCCCCTACTCACAAGGCAGGCAATACGCTTGACCTCATCTTTACTAGATGCTGCTCTTCTACTAATCTCACTGCAACTCCCCTCCATGTCTCCGACCACTACTTTGTTTCCTTTTCTCTCTCGCTCTCCTCCAACATTACTCACTCTGCCCCTACACAGATGGTAATGCGCCGCCGCAACCTTCGCTCTCTCTCTCCCACTACTCTCTCCTCTTCCATCCTATCATCTCTTCCCTCTGCTCAATCCTTCTCCCTCCAATCTCCTGATTCTGCCTCCTCAACCCTCCTCTCCTCCCTTTCTGCATCCTTTGACTCTCTGTGTCCCCTATCCTCCCGGCCGGCTCGGTCCTCCCCTCCAGCTCCGTGGCTTGATGACTCATTGCGAGCTCACAGAACAGAGCTCCGGGCAGCGGAGCGGAAATGGAAGAAAACTAAACTCCCTGCCGACCTGGCATCTTTTCACTCCCTCCTCTCTACATTTTCTTCATCTGTTTCTGCTGCTAAGGCCACTTTCTACCACTCTAAATTCCAAGCATCTGCCTCTAACCCTAGGAAGCTCTTTGCCACATTTTCCTCCCTCCTGAAGGTTGACGACATCCGATCCTCGTTTGTTAAGTCTAATGACACTGCTGGTCCTACTCACACTGCCCTACCCTATGCTTTGACTTCTTTCTCCCCTCTCTCTCCAGATAAAATCCTGCGACTTGTGACTGCAGGCCGCCCAACAACCTGCCCGCTTGACCCCATCCCCTCCTCTCTTCTCCAGACCATCTCCGGTGACCTTCTCCCCTACCTCACCTCGCTGATCAACTCATCCTTGACCGCTGGCCATGTCCCTTCCGTCTTCAAGAGAGCGAGAGTTGCTCCCCTTCTCAAAAAACCAACACTCGATCCCACTGATGTCAACAACTACAGACCAGTATCCCTTCTCTCTTTTCTTTCCAAAACTATTGAGCGTGCCGTCTTTAGCCAACTCTCTTGCTATCTCTCTCAGAATGACCTTCTTGATCCAAACCAGTCAGGTTTCAGGACTGGTCATTCAACTGAGACTGCTCTTCTCTGTGTCACGGAGGTTCTCCGCACTGCTAAAGCTAACTCTCTCTCCTCTGCTCTTGTCCTTCTAGACCTGTCTGCTGCCTTTGATACTGTGAACCATCAGATCCTCCTCTCCACCCTCTCCGAGCTGGGCATCTCCGGCGCGGCTCACTCCTGGATTGCGTCCTACCTGACCGGTCGCTCCTACCAAGTGGCGTGGCGAGAAGCTGTCTCCGCACCACGTGCTCTCACCACTGGTGTCCCCCAGGGCTCAGTTCTAGGCCCTCTCCTTTTCTCCCTATACACCAAGTCACTTGGCTCTGTCATATCCTCACATGGCCTCTCCTATCATTGCTACGCTGACGATACACAACTAATCTTCTCCTTTCCCCCTTCTGATAACCAGGTGGCGAATCGCATCTCTGCATGTCTGGCCGACATATCAGTATGGATGACGGATCACCACCTCAAGCTGAACCCTGGCAAGACGGAGCTGCTCTTCCTCCCGGGGAAGGACTGCCCGTTCCATGATCTCGCCATCACGGTTGAAAACTTCGTTGTGTCCTCCTCCCAGAGTGCGAAGAGCCTTGGCGTGACCCTGGACAACACCCTGTCGTTCTCCGCTAACATCAAGGCGGTGACCCGCTCCTGCAGGTTCATGCTCTACAACATTCGGAGAGTACGACCCTGCCTTACACAGGAAGCGGCACAGGTCCTAATCCAGGCACTTGTCATCTCCCGTCTGGATTACTGCAACTCGCTGTTGGCTGGCCTCCCTGCCTGTGCCATTAAACCCCTACAACTCATCCAGAATGCCGCAGCCCGTCTGGTGTTCAACCTTCCCAAGTTCTCTCACGTCACCCCCTCCTCCGCACACTCCACTGGCTTCCAGTTGAAGCTCGCATCCGTTACAAGACCATGGTGCTTGCCTATGGAGCAGTGAGGGGAACGGCACCTCTGTACCTTCGGGCTCTGATCAGTCCCTACACCCAAACGAGGGCATTGCGTTCATCCACCTCTGGCCTGCTGGCTCCCCTTCCTCTGCGGAAGCATAGTTCCCGCTCAGCCCAGTCAAAACTGTTCGCTGCTCTGGCACCCCAATGGTGGAACAAGCTCCCTCACGACGCCAGGACAGCGGAGTCACTCACCACCTTCCGGAGACTTTTGAAACCCCACCTCTTTAAGGAATACCTGGGATAGGATAAAGTAATCCTTCTCTTGAAGACGGAAGGGCTGTAGCCATTTGCTACAGCCTGTCAACTATGCCTCTGCCTATCCCTGTTCTCTCCTCTCTGCACAGGCTACACAAACGCCTCACACCGCGTGGCTGCTGCCTCTCTAACCTGGTGGTCCCTGCACGCACCCCACACCTGGAGTTCCAGGTCTCAGGCAGCCTCTGGAACGGCCGTTCTGCTGCCAACAAAGCTGACTTCATCCCCGCCTATGCTAACCTCCAGTCCCTCGACTTCCTGGCGCTGACGGAAACATGGATTACCACTGAAAACACTGCTACTCCTACTGCTCTCTCCTCGTCTGACCATGTGTTCTCGCATACCCCGAGAGCATCTGGTCAGAGAGGTGGTGGCACAGGAATCCTCATCTCTCCCAAGTGGACATTCTAAATTTTTCCCCTAACCCACCTGTCTATCTCCTCATTTGAATTCCATGCTGTCACAGTCACTAGCCCATTTAAGCTTAATATCCTTGTCATCTATCGCCCTCCAGGTTCCCTTGGAGAGTTCATCAATGAGCTTGACGCCTTGATAAGTTCCTTTCCTGAGGATGGCTCACCCCTCACAGTTTTGGGGGATTTCAACCTCCCTATGTCCACATTTGACTCATTTCTCTCTGCCTCCTTCTTTCCACTCCTCTCCTCTTTTGACCTCACCCTCTCACCGTCCCCCCTACTCACAAGGCAGGCAATACGCTTGACCTCATCTTTACTAGATGCTGCTCTTCTACTAATCTCACTGCAACTCCCCTCCATGTCTCCGACCACTACTTTGTTTCCTTTTCTCTCTCGCTCTCCTCCAACACTACTCACTCTGCCCTACACAGATGGTAATGCGCCGCCGCAACCTTCGCTCTCTCTCTCCCACTACTCTCTCCTCTTCCATCCTATCATCTCTTCCCTCTGCTCAATCCTTCTCCCTCCAATCTCCTGATTCTGCCTCCTCAACCCTCCTCTCCTCCCTTTCTGCATCCTTTGACTCTCTGTGTCCCCTATCCTCCCGGCCGGCTCGGTCCTCCCCTCCAGCTCCGTGGCTTGATGACTCATTGCGAGCTCACAGAACAGAGCTCCGGGCAGCGGAGCGGAAATGGAAGAAAACTAAACTCCCTGCCGACCTGGCATCTTTTCACTCCCTCCTCTCTACATTTTCTTCATCTGTTTCTGCTGCTAAGGCCACTTTCTACCACTCTAAATTCCAAGCATCTGCCTCTAACCCTAGGAAGCTCTTTTGCCACATTTTCCTCCCTCCTGAATCCCCCCCTCCTCTCTCTCTGTGGATGACTTCGTCAACCACTTTGAAAAAGAAGGTTGACGACATCCGATCCTCGTTTGTTAAGTCTAATGACACTGCTGGTCCTACTCACACTGCCCTACCCTATGCTTTGACTTCTTTCTCCCCTCTCTCTCCAGATAAAATCCTGCGACTTGTGACTGCAGGCCGCCCAACAACCTGCCCGCCTGACCCCATCCCCTCCTCTCTTCTCCAGACCATCTCCGGTGACCTTCTCCCCTACCTCACCTCGCTGATCAACTCATCCTTGACCGCTGGCCATGTCCCTTCCGTCTTCAAGAGAGCGAGAGTTGCTCCCCTTCTCAAAAAACCAACACTCGATCCCACTGATGTCAACAACTACAGACCAGTATCCCTTCTCTCTTTTCTTTCCAAAACTATTGAGCGTGCCGTCTTTAGCCAACTCTCTTGCTATCTCTCTCAGAATGACCTTCTTGATCCAAACCAGTCAGGTTTCAGGACTGGTCATTCAACTGAGACTGCTCTTCTCTGTGTCACGGAGGTTCTCCGCACTGCTAAAGCTAACTCTCTCTCCTCTGCTCTTGTCCTTCTAGACCTGTCTGCTGCCTTTGATACTGTGAACCATCAGATCCTCCTCTCCACCCTCTCCGAGCTGGGCATCTCCGGCGCGGCTCACTCCTGGATTGCGTCCTACCTGACCGGTCGCTCCTACCAAGTGGCGTGGCGAGAAGCTGTCTCCGCACCACGTGCTCTCACCACTGGTGTCCCCCAGGGCTCAGTTCTAGGCCCTCTCCTTTTCTCCCTATACACCAAGTCACTTGGCTCTGTCATATCCTCACATGGCCTCTCCTATCATTGCTACGCTGACGATACACAACTAATCTTCTCCTTTCCCCCTTCTGATAACCAGGTGGCGAATCGCATCTCTGCATGTCTGGCCGACATATCAGTATGGATGACGGATCACCACCTCAAGCTGAACCCCTGGCAAGACGGAGCTGCTCTTCCTCCCGGGGAAGGACTGCCCGTTCCATGATCTCGCCATCACGGTTGACAACTTCGTTGTGTCCTCCTCCCAGAGTGCGAAGAGCCTTGGCGTGACCCTGGACAACACCCTGTCGTTCTCCGCTAACATCAAGGCGGTGACCCGCTCCTGCAGGTTCATGCTCTACAACATTCGGAGAGTACGACCCTGCCTTACACAGGAAGCGGCACAGGTCCTAATCCAGGCACTTGTCATCTCCCGTCTGGATTACTGCAACTCGCTGTTGGCTGGCCTCCCTGCCTGTGCCATTAAACCCCTACAACTCATCCAGAATGCCGCAGCCCGTCTGGTGTTCAACCTTCCCAAGTTCTCTCACGTCACCCCCTCCTCCGCACACTCCACTGGCTTCCAGTTGAAGCTCGCATCCGTTACAAGACCATGGTGCTTGCCTATGGAGCAGTGAGGGGAACGGCACCTCTGTACCTTCGGGCTCTGATCAGTCCCTACACCCAAACGAGGGCATTGCGTTCATCCACCTCTGGCCTGCTGGCTCCCTTCCTCTGCGGAAGCATAGTTCCCGCTCAGCCCAGTCAAAACTGTTCGCTGCTCTGGCACCCCAATGGTGGAACAAGCTCCCTCACGACGCCAGGACAGCGGAGTCACTCACCACCTTCCGGAGACTTTTGAAACCCCACCTCTTTAAGGAATACCTGGGATAGGATAAAGTAATCCTTCTCTTGAAGACGGAAGGGCTGTAGCCATTTGCTACAGCCTGTCAACTATGCCTCTGCCTATCCCTGTTCTCTCCTCTCTGCACAGGCTACACAAACGCCTCACACCGCGTGGCTGCTGCCTCTCTAACCTGGTGGTCCCTGCACGCACCCCACACCTGGAGTTCCAGGTCTCAGGCAGCCTCTGGAACTGCCGTTCTGCTGCCAACAAAGCTGACTTCATCCCCGCCTATGCTAACCTCCAGTCCCTCGACTTCCTGGCGCTGACGGAAACATGGATTACCACTGAAAACACTGCTACTCCTACTGCTCTCTCCTCGTCTGACCATGTGTTCTCGCATACCCCGAGAGCATCTGGTCAGAGAGGTGGTGGCACAGGAATCCTCATCTCTCCCAAGTGGACATTCTAAATTTTTCCCCTAACCCACCTGTCTATCTCCTCATTTGAATTCCATGCTGTCACAGTCACTAGCCCATTTAAGCTTAATATCCTTGTCATCTATCGCCCTCCAGGTTCCCTTGGAGAGTTCATCAATGAGCTTGACGCCTTGATAAGTTCCTTTCCTGAGGATGGCTCACCCCTCACAGTTTTGGGGGATTTCAACCTCCCTATGTCCACATTTGACTCATTTCTCTCTGCCTCCTTCTTTCCACTCCTCTCCTCTTTTGACCTCACCCTCTCACCGTCCCCCCTACTCACAAGGCAGGCAATACGCTTGACCTCATCTTTACTAGATGCTGCTCTTCTACTAATCTCACTGCAACTCCCCTCCATGTCTCCGACCACTACTTTGTTTCCTTTTCTCGCTCGCTCTCCTCCAACACTACTCACTCTGCCCCTACACAGATGGTAATGCGCCGCCGCAACCTTCGCTCTCTCTCTCCCACTACTCTCTCCTCTTCCATCCTATCATCTCTTCCCTCTGCTCAATCCTTCTCCCTCCAATCTCCTGATTCTGCCTCCTCAACCCTCCTCTCCTCCCTTTCTGCATCCTTTGACTCTCTGTGTCCCCTATCCTCCCGGCCGGCTCGGTCCTCCCCTCCAGCTCCGTGGCTTGATGACTCATTGCGAGCTCACAGAACAGAGCTCCGGGCAGCGGAGCGGAAATGGAAGAAAACTAAACTCCCTGCCGACCTGGCATCTTTTCACTCCCTCCTCTCTACATTTTCTTCATCAGTTTCTGCTGCTAAGGCCACTTTCTACCACTCTAAATTCCAAGCATCTGCCTCTAACCCTAGGAAGCTCTTTGCCACATTTTCCTCCCTCCTGAATCCCCCCCTCCTCTCTCTCTGTGGATGACTTCGTCAACCACTTTGAAAAGAAGGTTGACGACATCCGATCCTCGTTTGTTAAGTCTAATGACACTGCTGGTCCTACTCACACTGCCCTACCCTATGCTTTGACTTCTTTCTCCCCTCTCTCTCCAGATAAAATCCTGCGACTTGTGACTGCAGGCCGCCCAACAACCTGCCCGCTTGACCCCATCCCCTCCTCTCTTCTCCAGACCATCTCCGGTGACCTTCTCCCCTACCTCACCTCGCTGATCAACTCATCCTTGACCGCTGGCCATGTCCCTTCCGTCTTCAAGAGAGCGAGAGTTGCTCCCCTTCTCAAAAAACCAACACTCGATCCCACTGATGTCAACAACTACAGACCAGTATCCCTTCTCTCTTTTCTTTCCAAAACTATTGAGCGTGCCGTCTTTAGCCAACTCTCTTGCTATCTCTCTCAGAATGACCTTCTTGATCCAAACCAGTCAGGTTTCAGGACTGGTCATTCAACTGAGACTGCTCTTCTCTGTGTCACGGAGGTTCTCCGCACTGCTAAAGCTAACTCTCTCTCCTCTGCTCTTGTCCTTCTAGACCTGTCTGCTGCCTTTGATACTGTGAACCATCAGATCCTCCTCTCCACCCTCTCCGAGCTGGGCATCTCCGGCGCGGCTCACTCCTGGATTGCGTCCCTACCTGACCGGTCGCTCCTACCAAGTGGCGTGGCGAGAAGCTGTCTCCGCACCACGTGCTCTCACCACTGGTGTCCCCCAGGGCTCAGTTCTAGGCCCTCTCCTTTTCTCCCTATACACCAAGTCACTTGGCTCTGTCATATCCTCACATGGCCTCTCCTATCATTGCTACGCTGACGATACACAACTAATCTTCTCCTTTCCCCCTTCTGATAACCAGGTGGCGAATCGCATCTCTGCATGTCTGGCCGACATATCAGTATGGATGACGGATCACCACCTCAAGCTGAACCCTGGCAAGACGGAGCTGCTCTTCCTCCCGGGGAAGGACTGCCCGTTCCATGATCTCGCCATCACGGTTGACAACTTTGTTGTGTCCTCCTCCCAGAGTGCGAAGAGCCTTGGCGTGACCCTGGACAACACCCTGTCGTTCTCCGCTAACATCAAGGCGGTGACCCGCTCCTGCAGGTTCATGCTCTACAACATTCGGAGAGTACGACCCTGCCTTACACAGGAAGCGGCACAGGTCCTAATCCAGGCACTTGTCATCTCCCGTCTGGATTACTGCAACTCGCTGTTGGCTGGCCTCCCTGCCTGTGCCATTAAACCCCTACAACTCATCCAGAATGCCGCAGCCCGTCTGGTGTTCAACCTTCCCAAGTTCTCTCACGTCACCCCCCTCCTCCGCACACTCCACTGGCTTCCAGTTGAAGCTCGCATCCGTTACAAGACCATGGTGCTTGCCTATGGAGCAGTGAGGGGAACGGCACCTCTGTACCTTCGGGCTCTGATCAGTCCCTACACCCAAACGAGGGCATTGCGTTCATCCACCTCTGGCCTGCTGGCTCCCTTCCTCTGCGGAAGCATAGTTCCCGCTCAGCCCAGTCAAAACTGTTCGCTGCTCTGGCACCCCCAATGGTGGAACAAGCTCCCTCACGACGCCAGGACAGCGGAGTCACTCACCACCTTCCGGAGACATTTGAAACCCCACCTCTTTAAGGAATACCTGGGATAGGATAAAGTAATCCTTCTACCCCCCCCCAAAAAAAATTGTAAAGTGGTTATCCCACTGGCTATAGGGTGAATGCACCAATTTGTGAGTTGCTCTGGATAAGAGCGTCTGCTAAATGACGTAAATGTGCCCTTGAGCAAGGCACTTAACCCTAATTGCTCCTGTAAGTCGCTCTGGATAAGAGCGTCTGCTAAATGACTAAAATGTAAATGTAAATGTAGATAGATGTGTGGTTTCAGAGAGAAGCCAGCTGCGAGCCTGAGACCAGACACAGTGGATTAAATCATTTTCCTGCACAGAAATTTGAAGAAATCCAGTGATGAATAGACTGTTTTTAAGTTATGATTTTAGTATGTTTATTTGTTGTCTAATATTAGAAGGCTCTTTAAAGCAATTTGAATTGTCAATGTGCCGCATTGCATTGTGAAAAAAATATAATATTTTCTTAATTCATGGCATGGTTTCTTTTTAGCCAAATGTTGAATAGACGACATGCAGATAAATTAATGAATGCAGGAAAAAAATGAATAATAGCTTACTGTCTGTATTCATTAAAACAATTAGGTTAAATAAATGGATATTTTTTGGATGGGTAACGGATCGGCTCTCGGAACTCATCAATATAGTCATTCATTCAGAAGGTTAAACCCATAAGTCTTAGGCCTGCAGTAAATTAAATTAGATTACCAGGTTCATTTTTCATTAAGTTATAATAATCAATGCCTTCTGGGAATGTTATGAAGTCCAAAAGCTATGGGTGGAGTTAGAAATTTGGCTGTCAGAAGTATTATAATGGAAATTAACGTTTATTATAATGGAAACAAGCAAGATTTCTGGCTCTCACAGACCTGTAACTTCTTATTTAAGAGGCTCTATCCTCCACTCGTTAGATCTTGCTTGTTTGTAGGTGACCAAATACTTATTTTCCACCATAATTTGCAAATAAATTCATTAAAAATCCTACAATGTGATTTTTTTGATTTTTTTTTCTCATTTTGTCTGTCATAGTTGACTTGTACCTATGATGAAAATTACAGGCCTCTCTCATCTTTTTAAGTGGGAGAACTTGCACAATTGGTGGCTGACTAAATACTTTTTTTTCCCCACTGTATATTTCAACCGTACTGTGATGTTTTACAAAAGTTCTGAACCTTTCTATTCTCATTGCTTCTACAGATTGTGAATTAAAAATAAACATTTTTGCTAAAAGTATTATTATATTATTGATCGATTGACTATGACTTTTCAGATCACCCAGTAATGCTATCTGCAAGGTTAGCTCCAGGTAAATATTGCAATCCTTTAGCCATTCCTGGACCTGTGTCCAAAAATAAACTACAAATGGACAGAACCAAAACAAATGATCTAATGATTCTGTCTCTTCACAGCAAAATCTGCAGAGCTGGGAAGATTGTATCCCCCATATAAATAACATTCTATTGGTAGCAATAATTTTATATAATAATTTAAATTGAAAGATTCTAATTTTTGAATCCGGTGTCGTTTTGCGTGTCAGTTCATAAACACTATGCCATGGGATCGGTACGTCAAACATCTCTTCCCAACTATTTTGCAATCTATATGGGATGGCTGTCAATCCTTTGGTCCTTAAGTGAAACTGATATACTTTTTTATTTATCACAGTTTTCCTTAACCAATTATGTTCTTTAAGGCAAGGCCGACAGACAAGTTCCTTACTTTCTCCCCCTTCCACTTTCCTCTTCCACTTTTGCGGTAAGGCTGCAATTATTTGGTTGTAATTTTGGGTAGAGCAGACATTTCCATATGTTTTTGTTAGCTGCATGTGCGACATAACTCCACCAGTCCTACCGATGATATCATTTACGAAGATTATACCTTTTTTAAACATTCTGTCAAAAAATTAAGTTTTTTTGTCAATTAGAATATTTGAATTTAACCACAATATTTGTTGCATTATTCGTTCTGTCGTTTCTGGAGGATTAAATTGAAATTGCAACCAATTTTCTATGGCTTGTTTTAGAAATAGTGATATTTGGGAGATGATTTCCTTTTCAAATAACTGAAAATGAGTGGATGTAATCTGAATAAAGGGAAAAAGGCCATTCTTGAACATTGGGTGAGACAATCTTACTAATTTGCTTGATAACCAGTTCGGATTTAAGTATAACTTTTGTATGACTGAAGCTTTTAGTGATAGGTCTAATGCTTTAATATTTAATAATTTCTGTCCTCCGAATTCATATTCATTATATAAATAGGCCCTTTTAATTTTGTCTGGCTTGCCGTTCCAAATAAAATGAAAAAAAAAAAAATCTCATATAATTAAAAAAACTGTTCGCTAGGCGTAGGCAAGACCATAAGCAAATAGGTAAACTGGGATAATACTAAAGAGTTAATCAGGGTGATTTTTCCACAAATTGACAGACCTTTCCATGGTAGCAAGATCTTATCTATTTTTGCTAACTTTCTATAAAAATGTATTGAAGTGAGATCATTTATTTCCTTTATGTATTCCGAGTATATCCATATATTCATGCAGATCTTGGTAGAATACATGTTTTGGAGAATTTCAATTATGAATTTTATTTCAAAATGATAAGTGAAAAATATTTTAAACACTTTTGACCCGAATTAAAAAACATGGCATAAAATGACGTTTGAGACCATGTCTACCATAAAACTAGGAGAGGACTGATATGATATATCAAATTGTGTGTGTTTTAAAGGATACATATAATTTATGATACATTGTTATGATCCAACATCATGTTAGAGGAATTTCCCAACATACAACTCACACAGGAATGGTAGACGACATGAATTGGAGAATTTGAACAGTGGAAAATCTGTTTAAATGATATTAGACACTGTTGTGTGTTTTAAACTTGAAACATTATTTTAAACACAGTTCTGATATGAAGATGAAAATTAAGAATAGGATTTATTTGATTTATTTCGGTTACTTTCTTCATTGTAAAAACAATGTCACAAATAATTCAACACACACAACATAAGCAGATTAACTTGGTCAAAACATGTATTTATTAAAGACTATCAGAAAGAATGTTGCTACTTATTTATTTTGATCCAAAGCCACGAATGAGTGAGTCACTCAGCTTTATGCTGACAAATATAGCTTTATGCTGCGAAATAGCCTACTAAATAGGCCAAGCCTAAACGAATATATTAAATTGCCTAAATAAACTAGTACATTTCAGAAGTAAATGAAGTAGCTCAGGTCTTGACAATATGGACAACCTTTTTCCCCTCCCTATCCTCACTGGACTCTCTTTCATTCAGTTTCTTCTTCACATCAGCAAAGAAGGATTCCATGTTTCAGAAACTCACTTTATATAGAGGGGCTATCACTCTTTCACACTGTGGTAAATAAAGCCAGTTTGTTATTGACAATTATTTCTTCCTGTTTTTAGAGGGAGAGAAACCAAAAGCCTATTTTTCGAAAATCGTCAGTCCACATGTCAAGTGTAATTGCGCAATTGTATTTATGCAAGTTCTCTCTCAACTCCTGGACCACCCTCTAGCTATAAATTTTTTTAGCCTGATGCAGGACTTTAGTGCCAGAGAAGAGAGACTCGCCATTCATTTATGAAAATAGTCAATTTTAGACTACCGATAGATCAGTGTTCTAACTCCCCCTTGTGATAGTGTGGTGCAATGACAGAATGTAGCAATTGACCACAATCTGCCACCATCTACCACAAACGGTCACAGCAAAAGCTCGAAACTTTTAGTTGAGGAACTACTGTATGCTCTTGACTGAGGTCAATATCAGGATCTTGATATTCTTTTTTATATGCTTAAAAATGAACATTTCTGATGCTTATTTGAGTTTTGAGAACATGTTCAATAATTTAACAAATATTACATTCAGATAATTATTTCAGACACTAGCTAAACGTTTTGTATTCCATCTTCAGAAAGCACTGTAACTGGTAGCCTAGCAACATCTGTAATCAGAGGTGGGTAGTAACGAGTTACATTTACTCTGTTACATTTACTTGAGTAAGTTTTTGAACAAATTATACTTCTAGGAGTAGTTTTAAATCACTATACTTTTTACTTTTAGTTGAGTAGATTTGTGAAGAAGAAACTGTACTCTTACTCCGCTACATTAGGCTACAATGAGGTCGTTACTTTTCTTTTTACCTCTTTGGTATTCTACGCGTCATTGTCTTTATCCCCCCGCATACGCCTTATTTTCATGTTTTATTTTGACAGAGAGAGAGACTTCCGCTAAGGCTCTACCACGTGACTGTGTTTCACCAATCAAACGTAGTTGTGCAGTCTCGTCACGTTACCATACTCAATCTCAGTGGCGGGACGGGTTAGCTTTACAGTCGTAGCAACACAAAAATGTCAGAATAGCCGTCAGCAATGCAGACACAGACGAGGAGGAACACCCGCACCCCTGGCCTCATATTGAAAGCATGTTTACCTTAGTAAAAGTGCGAAAGAGCAACTACATTATGCGGTGTCTTCTGTGTCTACCAAAACAAACAGACATTTCAGCATTCAAGAACTCAACATCTAACTTGAGGAAACATGTAGCGGTAAGTTTCCTAAATTCGTTATTTTTTTGCTGTGGATAGGCGAATGTTTGTCTTTTAGGTTACATATGTTTTAAACATTTTCTATATATATATATATATATATATATATATATATATATATATATATATATCCAAATTTGATGTGATAATAAGTCTCTTTTAATGTCTTGATCTCCCTGTAGCCTCACAGATTTTTTTTATCCACAGAGGGTTCACCCCAACAAACTGGCAAAGTACACAGACTTACTAGAGAACCACAGAAAGCGTAAGTCCTCCTCTTCCAGTGATACTCTTGTGAAAAATGCAAAAATCACAGCCTTCGCTGCCCCAGGGCGGGTAACACAAGCAACGCTTGACAAGCTCGTGCTAAATTTTGTATGTGAGGCCAACCAACCATTTTCTGTAGTTGAGACGCCATCCTTCAAGACTTTGATAGAAACCTTGCAACCTCATACAGTAATGACAAGGAAAACGTTATGCACAAGAATACAAGAAGCTGCAAAACACAAGAGCATAATCATCAAAAAGCTGAGTGCTGTGAACTATGTTGCTACCACAACAGACTGCTGGTCTGCCAGACAACGTAGCTACTTAGGCGTCACCTGTCACTGGATAGACAACACCTCACTGGAGAGGCACTCCGCTGCATTGGCTTGTAGACCTGTCAAAGGCTCGCACACGTTTGATGTTCTTGCTGCTGCATTAGAGGAAATACATTCTGAGTACCACATCAGGGAAAAAGTGACCAGGACGACAACAGACAGTGGCTCAAACTTCCTGAAGGCCTTTCGATTATATGGTGAGGAGAAAGAGGAGGAAGCCATCAATGTACAAGAGGAGAGTGACTCCACCCTTGATGATGCAACAGAAGATCAGAGTGAGTCAGAGGTGGAGTATCAAGATGTGTCTGCTATTCTGGATGACAACACAGGCCTTGAGTACCAACTTCCAAGGCACCAAAAGTGTGCATGCCAACTCCTCAATCTTATATCCACAGTTGATGCCACTGCTGCAGGAGGAGCTGCAAACGAAACATACAAGAGGCTGTCTTGGTCTGCTTTTGCAAAATGTCATGCTCTTTGGAATAAAACCAGCAGGTCAACCATGGCTCATGAAACAGTGGAACGTGAATGCAAGCTGCAGTTTCTCCGACCCAATCAGACACGCTGGAGCTCCCTTTGTGTATTTAACATGTACAATGCATAATAAAGACATTGTACCAGAAATAGCTATAAGTAATTTTTTTATCATTACATCTTTTATAGGTTCAATCCAGCTGAAATTGGGTTTTTGGTCGAGTATGCTGCTGTGATGAAGCCTGTTGCCATGGCCCTTAATATCCTCCAAGGGGAATCATCTGTGCATATGGGCCTCCTGCTGCCAACACTTTACCAGTTGCGGGACAAGCTGAAGAGGTTGGAGTCAACTTGCAAAATGTGTACACCTCTTGTTCACACCCTGCAGCAAGGGATCCAGAAACGTTTTGGAGACGTCACGAAAGAGCCTGAGCTGATTGCAGCAGCAATACTCCTACCAAGATTCAGAACATCCTGGACCACAGAGGAGAACATCTTAAATGCTGGTAAATATTCTTGTTTATCAATTCAAATGTGAACCAGTAGACATTCCAAATCAAATCAAATCAAATCAAATTTTATTGGTCACATGCGCCGAATACAACAGGTGCAGACATTACAGTGAAATGCTTACTTACAGCCCTTAACCAACAGTGCATTTATTTTAAACAAAAAAAGTAAGAATAAAACAACAACAAAAAAAGTGTTGAGAAAAAAAGAGCAGAAGTAAAATAAAGTGACAGTAGGGAGGCTATATATACAGTAAAATAAAGTGACAGTAGGGAGGCTATATATACAGGGGGGTACCGTTGCATAGTCAATGTGCGGGGGCACCGGCTAGTTGAGGTAGTTGAGGTAATATGTACATGTGGGTAGAGTTAAAGTGAGACATTGACCTATATAACTCTGTATAATGTTACTGTCATTTAGGATTATAGTGTGTCAGTGACAAACCACAGGGTGGCAATATAGTTAGAAGCTCAGGTAGCTTTTAATGTGAAACATCAGCAGCTTGACAGCCTATACAGTAGAAGGGTAAGAATAATGTGCAGACTTAATTAGTTTGAAAAACGATTTATCTTGCCCTAAAACCCACAGGCCTTGACTACATCAGAAATCACCTCGACAACGACTTGGATGATGTCACCAGCGCAAACAGCGGCCTCTCTGATGAAGACGACTTCTTTGCATCCATGGAGTTGAGAAAATCACAAGTAGGAGAGCTGGAGAGGTACCTTTCATGTCTGTCCCCTGCAGGTATGGATCTACTCCACACCTTTCCTCGCATCAAGAAGCTGTCACTCAAAGTCAACACAGGTCTTCCTGCATCTGCAGCCTGTGAGAGACTTTTCAGTCATGCAGGACTCCTGTTCACTGCTAAACGATCACAGCTTCACAGCAAGAACCTTGAGAGCCAGCTACTGTTGAAGCTTAATAGTGACATCACTGAGTGATTCTTTGGTGAAATAGTTTGTTTCTGCATGTTTTTGACACACACACACACACACACACACACACACACACACACACACACACACACACACACACACACACACACACACACACACACACACACACACACACTCCCAGTGGGGCCTTCAATATAAAAGGGTTTTCATGTTACTGTGCCAAAGAATTCCTGGAGTGTTGACTCTAGTCAACGGGCCAGTGTCAGCCTAAAGGTTAGAATATTGCCAAATCTGTTGTCTGTCTGTGGGAGTCTAGATGGGGGAAGCTGCTCCTCTCTCAGCTGCTTTTGAGGTGCTTTTGAGCAAAGCGTTTAATCCCCTTAACTGTGTAATGGCTGTGCTAGAGAGCGCAGAGCTATGAATGTATAACTCCATTGTAAAGACACATCATACATGCTTTATGCTGCTTATCTTAGGGGGGACAAGTGTGACTTTTCTTTGCTGACTTTTCTTGTTAGATATTGGAACTGGAAGTAAACATAATGCCCCATCTACAACTACATCACTCTCTTCTGATGCCTTTTAGAGAACATGCATTCAGCTTAATTTGTGTTCTGGGATACTAGGCCTGCAATATTGTTTTATTTGGCCATCTATCATGGACTGGTGCTTTTTCAGTTGATGTGTACTGCTGCTCTTTTCCTCTGCTCAGTGAGATGTGCAGTGTGGCCTAATCACAGATCAGAGTATTAATTTCTAGGCACACAGAAAAAGGGCTGTTGCTTGCCATGCAATACAAAGGTACTGAGTAGGCCTAATCAACACCTATTGATTATTTTACGTTGACCGCTTCCTTCTGGTGTGCAGCTTTCTGTTCAGCATGCCTGGTATGAAATGTTTGTGTGTTTCCTTCTGTTGTTCTGTCACTGTGGAGACATTGTGGAGACACACACGCACAGTTTATGAGAGTTTATGGGCTGCCTCGTCCTAGTTCTGCTTGGTAAAAAAAATATTTTTTATTTAATATTATTTTATTTATTTATTTTTTAAGTACTTGAATTTACCTGAATTATTTTAATTTAAGCTATTTTATAATTAATTTTAATTAATTTTATTGATTGGATGAACTATAATTTGCCTAAAGATGATTATTTTGTATTTTTGTCTGTCTGATTGTTGTCTAAATCAGACGTTACTCAACAGTTACTCAGTACTTGAGTAGTTTTTTCACCAAGTACATTTTTACTCTTACTCAAGTAATTATTTGGATGACTACTTTTTACTTTTACTTGAGTCATATTATTCTGAAGTAACAGTACTTTTATTGGCTACTCTACCCACCTCTGTTATTAACTGTGTTGTTGGCTAACTCCTCTGAACAACAGTGTCCTGACGAGAGAGCACATTTTCTATGCCAGGCGAAATCGCGCATCATTAGCTCATTGTTATGGATGTATCCAAATAAATGTTACTAGAAAACAGCTTAAGCAAATGCAGCTACTTTGCTGTTATTCTGGCTGCACTGTTTGAAGTGATTGTAAGTTAGCCGTAGTTGGCTAGCTAGCAAGCAAGGGATAAGAACGTTTCCAGACAGTATGGCAATGGAACATTTAGAACAAACGTCCATAGATACAGAACAAAAAGACTGAACGACTGGGTCACGTCTCTGGCAACCGAACCGATAGAACGAACGACCAGCCGGCATGGGTAGTAACCCTAGATTTGTGTCGGGACTATATCTTGTGGAAGGATAATAGGATGGTAACCCGTTGAACAAAAGTGATAATGCCCTCGGGTGCCAATATATCCTCCAAACACCAGCTTCGAGGGCATTATCACTTAAATAATGTCTGGGTTGTAAATCTGGCCAAGACATCAGGATTTAAAATGTGGGGCAAGACGCATAATGGGAGTTGACCATGGGTCTGAAAACCAAACCTTTCTGTTCTTGTGACAGAGCACCAATACATCACACCCTAAAGTGAGAAAATAACTACTGTGAAACAATTGAAAATAAGGTTGCATGATGATACATTAGGGTTAATCTTATAAGCATTTGTAAGTGCATTTATAAATGGTTATAATTAGAGGTAAATATTGGCTCGCTATTTGGCATGCACTGACCAGCTAGCGCACTATTTTGACCAATGTGTTATAACTGTTTATAAATGGTTTATAATGCATTTACACATGCTTAAATAACCATTAATAACGTAATTATAAGCCCTTTATAGACCATTTACAAATGGAAACTTATTGTAAAGTGTTTTACATGGAATTGTATTGTACATGTTGTCTATTTATTTTCTGAATATCAAGTCTCTGGATGATTCATATAGACTATTCAACTAGAAATATACCATATCACCAACATGGAGTTATACGGTTCTTCAGTTGAATGGTTCAACAATGAATGTGGTATAAAATATTTGATCCACTGTGGTCGTTCTATGTTGTGAAAACCTGTTGTGAACTTGATGTAGGCATAGGAAGTTTTGCAACCTGAAACCACAGTAGGCACACCCAAGGTTCAAAAAGAGCAACCTCTTTAATACTAAACATGAAAGAGGAAGGTGTAGTGTATTAAGATTATGTCTTTGTTAAATGTTTTTCATGAAGAAATGGAATGTTGGTTATGTTAGTATCAAAAGGCAATGTTTAGTATAATGTCACATATAATAGTCAGGAAGTGTGTTGTAAACTGGTGATTGGCCAGAAGAGGGAGCCACCCCTCTTTTTGCATTGTTTATAAATAGGGGGGTTAGGCGAGGAAGACGTCAGAACGGTCATGGCAATCAGAGGAGCCGTTTCTCCGGACACCGCGGGTCTGTACTTATGCTGTAATCTCGTGGTCTTAATAAAAGCCTCTAAAACACGATACAGCCTAAGGGGATTCTTTGATTGACAGCAATACCCACCAGCATTCGACACGATACCACAAATGGAGGTCCTACCGAGATTCTGATTGCATTGTTCTGCTTCCTGCCTGAGACGCGAGGTGATTACTGCCCAAGCCGGCTAAAGGTGAGATTACTCACAAAATTTGGGCATTAGTGATTTCGTTGATTGGGGAGAGGGCATTGAAGGTGTACAGATTAAAAATAATTGGATCGTTGTTGATGTGGGGTGTTGCGGTCGATTATGGGTCTTTAAAAATATTCTAAAATTTATATTTCATTGGTAACGATAGACAATGATAGGAATGATAGGTTTATATTTCATTGGTAACGATAGACAATGATAGGTTTATAGGTTTATATTTCATTGGTAACGATAGACAATGATAGGTTTATAGGTTTATATTTCATTGGTAACGATAGACAATGATAGGTTTATAGGTTTATATTTCATTGGTAACGATAGACAATGATAGGTTGATAGGTTTATATTTCATTGGTAACGATAGACAATGATAGGTTGAAGCGCAGGATGTGTGATTGTGTAGTAGGCCGCAGTTAGCTAGAGGCTAAGGCTAATGCTGGATTGTTTCAGGCCACGTGGTACATCGTTGCTAAGGCTAATTTTTTTTAATGCTAAAGTGTGAATCGTGCTACATTCTACATAGTGGCTAAGGTAAATGCTAATGCTAATTGTGTTGTGTGCTACATGCTAACGTATCCTTGGAGGTCCATTGTGAGGGATTCAAGCCTCTTAAATTTGTTTGCATTTGGGTGGAATTCAGAGTTCTACGCAAATGTAAGGTCTGTTGTGTAATTGTCTGATTGTAAGTGTAAAATAGAGAAACTGAGGTAGGATGCTGGCGTTCTATTGGGCGTTCTATTGTGTGGTAAGCATGGGCTTAATTGGATGTGCGCATGCGCGGGATTTTACAGGGCTAAAAACTACGACATGAGGTTGGGCTAAGCCTACAAAACAAAATGGTGGGTTAAGGTCATAGGTCCCATTTGGCGTTACCCTGCAAGGGGGAAATAGACAGACAGAGGAGAGATTTTAGTTTCAACGGCTGGTTAAAGATGAAACTTGTTTTGTGACCTATTGAATTTATAAATTAGATATATGGTAACGGATTATAATAAAGTGAATTAAATTAAAGACGGATTAAAATAAAAATGTTTTTTGAGCGATCTATTTAGTTCTGAGTTTAGTCTTAGAGTGAATAATGTAGAACGAACGAATATTGAATGGTTGGAAATACTCAGTGATTGCATTAACTGCTGAAATCTTGTGTGTTTCTATGTTTTTTGAAATATGAGAGGAACATGGAATGAGAGGAGAGAGAGAGAAGGGGCTGACGTGTGCGTCACGTGACAAGGTGTGACGAGGCAGACGAGAGGATCAGATCAGGCTAGTGCACAAAATCATCCTAACAAAATATGTGATGTTATGACAATTTTACATAGGCTTGGCAAATGCTATTTCATTAAAAAATTGCATTTGGAGGCTCTGTATCACTGGGGTTTGATTACAGATGTGTTGGGAATCGAAGACTGACATTCTTCTGTAAATTTATGATAATTATGGGTTATAGAGCAAGGGGTTACAGGCTTTGTTTATGGGTATTTTAGTCTGAAGAGGACTAACTTGCATTTACTTGCAGTTGATGGGGTGTGGTAAGATAGCCAACACTACTTGATAAATTGGTAATATAGGAATAAAAATTGGTTTTAATTATTCATGATTTTTAATTGATTTATTTGGAGTTTATTTTAATTTATTTGGAGTTGTTAGGGTTATATTAATAATTTAAGGGGGGAAGCCTTAGGCTATACAGTCTAAAATAACATAGTTCACAATAAAGGAATATAAAAGGATTGATATAGGGGTAAAATAGTAATCCTTTAATTAAAGTAGGGTTAGAAAGTAGGGTTAGAAAGTAGGGTTACAAAAACTAATGGCAGAAGTTAGTACACCTTTCTCACATACGGATTCAGAAAAAAGACACCCACCTTATGAGAAGGAAGCTTTCAGTGATCATCTAGGAGGGTGATTATGGCATCAGAGATGAAGACGAATACAAGCAGAAACGACGGTAAAGATGAATCCAAAACTCCAGAAGGAAGAAAAACCGAGATGTCTGGGAAGTTAAAGAAGATGAGTGATGATGAAGATGAGTGATGATGAAGAGGTTATGCATGGGTGGATATGACTCTGTGATCAGAAGGAAGTTGGCAAGAGAGAAACGAAGGAGACAAGAGATTCGAGTTCTGATGAAGAAAGCGATGAAGATTTGGAGGTTAAAGGTGTTTTATGTTCAAGAGGATTTTATCCTACAATGACTGGCAAAGAAGAAATAGGAGATATAGACCGAGGCGTATCAGGCCTGGAGGAAGCGACGACTTTGGGAGAGGTAAGAGAGCTAGAGGAACAGCTCGAGACGCTGAAGATACAGAAGAGACAAGGAGAAAACCTGGGGAGAACATTTTTAATCCCAAGAATTGGAGAAGAACAAAGAAGAAATAGGAGGAAGATTTCAGCTACACTTCCAGCAACTTTCAGAAGACTGTTATAATTGTGGACAGATGGGTTACTTTACCTGGGATGGAAATGGGTCAGGAGAAAACAACAGAGGAAGACAAAGGAGCAAGTGAAGATCACCTGTTAGTGTCTAGAAGAGACGAAGGGGGGTGCATTGCTGAGGGAATCGATTAGAGAAGAAGAGAAAATAGCTAACAATTGAAGTTAGGGAATCAATGGAGCTCCGCTATAAAAATCAAAAAAAAATTGTACAATAAGATGTACACTAGACGACTGGGTTTTTGGGAATCATGTGCTTAAAAAAGATAATATCATAGGAAGGATGATAATATATTGTTCTGTCTATTAAGACAATCTGTCTGAAAAGTTAAAAGGGGTGACTGTTTATTCTGGGTTACATTCTTACACTAAGAGATTTCAGGCTAGGCTAAAAGGTGTTTAGTCGTTTTGCCAAGTCTGTGTGTAATGAGTCAGAAGCAGGTGGGGAACTTTCCCAATCACATATTCTAACATTTGGTGGTAAAGGGATTTTGTGAATAAATCAGGGGAAAGGTTTTAAAGATTAGGAGGAAAAGATTAGATTAAAATAAATTAGGAGGACTAGGTTGAAGGAACTCTGAGACAGTAAGCTAAGTTTCAAAGTTAGTAATAAGAGAGAGAGAGAGAACAGTGATGAAGGACATTTTAAAGTTTAGTGGGAAGATATGGTAGGAGTTTAGATCTGATAGGGGCAGATGCATTGAGAAAGTATGTGTTGCTGAATGATAAGAAAAGATTGAGGGTGATTGAGTATCTATAGTTACAGTTCCCAGCAGGGAGATCAAGGTCATTATAGGTGTATTTTGTGTAATCAAAAGTTTGAAAGTCAGGGATTTAGAGAAAGGACTGAGATTTGGGGAAAAAGTGACACTAGTGGTGATAGATGGAAGTACAAGTAAAGAGTTCAAAGTCTTAGGGGAAAACTGGGGAAAACTAGGAGTAAATAAGGATCTTAACACTTCAGTCTATTATAACAACAGTGAGAAGCAAGTTAACTCTTTCAACATTGATAGGTATTAAAGTCATAAATATATCGCATTTGATTATAAGGGAACCAATACAGCACCAATGTTAGGGAAATAATACTTATTAGGGTTAGGATGGTGACGTTCCTCCCATATGGAGAGATAATTATGGAGAATAAGTATTGTTAGCAGGACCAGGAGTAGAAGCTGTTGCACCTAGTCAAAGGGGGGATAGGTTGTACAATGATATGAAGTGGAAGAGGTTAGGAGTGACTGTTCACTTATGTTGCGTAATGTTACAGAGAAAGGTCAGGGAGAATATATGTGTACTTATCTAGGGCAAGCATTGGAAGTTGTTCCGGTTAAGAATTATGGGTTAAAGGGCTATGTAATTCGTAAAGTGATGCCTATAATGGAAGATTTGAAATCTGTTGAAGCTTCCGCAGTCACCGAGGGAGTTCAGGAGTAGATTACAGTAGTCACTCCAACAATAGATAATACACAGAGGATAATGGGAACTTTTGCACTAGAAGTAATTAGGGTTGATACAGCAGCTAAATCAACTACTTTAATGGTAACTTTGGAAGGGATTAGTGATACGATGGCAATAGCAAAAGAGGGAGTATGACATCGACAACAACTTGTCTGAAATTAAATGGGGAATTTTAGACTCATGGGTTATGTTACGGATGGAGAGTGCTGTCAATGATAGGACGAATGGGGTTAAAATAGGAGAACAGATAGTAGTAGAGAGAATATAGATTCATCATGGAGGACAGGATGAGATCTTTGATTTTGATGACAGACAGGGAGAGGTATCTGATCAGTGCCGCTCGTTTTTCTGTTGTGGAAATTAGAGATAGATTAACTCATTCTGTAAGATCAGTGAGGAATCTTGAGGGTCCATGTCTGTTGAGAATTCCAGCACCAAACATGTTAGACGGTCGCGCGGCCTCTATCAGGTATGGGTCAGTCTTATGCTTTGTCATGGCTGTGGTATTAGCAACAGTCATTGACAGATAAAATAATGTCGTTGTCAGAACAGTGGTTTAAGCCTAGGTTTAATTGTTCTTGGTTAAATGAATTACCCTATGGGAATTGTTAAATGGGAAAGGAAAATCAGGTAACAACGGAATCCTGAAGTATTCAGGTGAAACATTGAGGGCTAAAGGTTGTTTTTGTTCTAATGAAACATGTGAGGTAGGGGGTATGTTTATGGGAAGATCAGAGTGTGATGTTATATGATAACTTTGGATAAGCATGAACATAAGGTTAGAGATGACAAATATAATGTAATTTTTATGTATCAGGTAGTAGGAAAGCAGGACTTTGATGGTTCAAAGATTAGCTTGTGCCTGACAATTTGACTATGGGGAATTTTAGAGATATTTAGAGGGTTTGGGATGATAAAAGTATATATATTCTTACATTAGGGATAGACAGGATTTGGTTACATGTCAACGTTGAAGCTTCCATATGAGGTTTTATCATTATAAGAGGGATAGCACCGGACACAGCTAAATCTAGGGTTAATAGGGTGACATGGCGACATGTCATAGGCTTCAAGCCTATCATTGAAGGATTGGGAGATTTGAGAAGACTTGGTTGCAAAATCAGTTAGGCCAGTAGGGGCAGTGATGGGTCAGATTTTAGTTTCAGCTTTGATAACACTGTGTGATGTTTGTAATTTGTTACTGACCTTTGAGAAAGTTATGATATTGAGATAGGTTGGAGAATGATGCCTGGAGACAACACTCAGATGCCGGTGTTGACTGTTCCGGATCTGGAGGAAGATGGATGGATTACTGATGGATAAATATCATTTTGATGATTTTTCAAAAAAAAAAATCAATATTGGGGTGATGTTGGTATGATTTATGAATCAAAGGGGGGAATAGGTTTATGTGATTCATACATCATTTATATATCAGTTTATATTCTTAGTTGATATTCATGTTTAATTTGAAAGGGTTGTTTTGCAAAAGATACTGTTTGGTCGTTTCTTTTCTTTTCATTCCAGAAGCATTTGGGAGAACATGTGGAGATTGAAATACTCAAACAAAGACAATATGAAGGGACAATATGACTGGAGGAGATGAAACAAGGAGGGTGTGGCCGATTTCATCATCAACAATCCATTGGAAGTCAAGACTACAGGGAGATGAAGTGTAGTGGACTACATTCCAGTGTCTGCAATGAAATATAGACATGTGTAATAAATAATTGTGTAATAGTCTCAGGTATTAATTTTTGTAGAATGATGTTTGATGTTATTGAATACATGTGAGGATCTTAGATGTTTTTGTTTATTTCGTGAATGTTTAGGGACAGAGAGGCTAGGAAGGGAGAGTTTCGTTGTACGGTCCAATGGGTTGACCAGCCTTACAATGGATATTTATTGGATAGGATTTTGTTTGCAGGGGCTTACATGTGTATTTAATTGCATCATAGTTTCAAAGGCATTTACATGGTTTATGAGGTTATCTGGAGTACCGAGGTGGTTGCCTGGGGCAGAGGGACCGTGAGAGAATTTTACTGTCTTGATTGATGGATGGATATCTGAAAAGATGGCTGCCGGACAGTTTTTCGCTCTTACACTCCATAGAGATTTGTTCATATGTCATAGTAATGTATTCACACTTCATAAACAGGTATTTCATAGAAAGGTATTTACACTCTAGAGGAGAATGTTTTTGGTTTAATGTTAGAGATACTCAATAAGATAAATGGTTACTAGTCATAATCATATTCTGTTTGTTTTCGAGACGTTTAGTTCGTCTCGAA
Source organism: Coregonus clupeaformis (assembly GCF_020615455.1). Lineage (NCBI taxonomy): Eukaryota > Metazoa > Chordata > Actinopteri > Salmoniformes > Salmonidae > Coregonus > Coregonus clupeaformis. Next base: position 21,563,769 of record NC_059205.1, read on the forward strand.
GGGGGGAATATGTAGTGTATTAAGATTATGTCTTTGTTAAATGTTTTTCATGAAGAAATGGAATGTTGGTTATGTTAGTATCAAAAGGCAATGTTTAGTATAATGTCACATATAATAGTCAGGAAGTGTGTTGTAAACTGGTGATTGGCCAGAAGAGGGAGCCACCCCTCTTTTTGCATTGTTTATAAATAGGGGGGTTAGGCGAGGAAGACGTCAGAACGGTCATGGCAATCAGAGGAGCCGTTCTCCGGACACCGCGGGTCTGTACTTATGCTGTAATCTCGTGGTCTTAATAAAAGCCTCTAAAACACGATACAGCCTAAGGGGATTCTTTGATTGACAGCAATACCCACCAGCATTCGACACGATACCACAAAGGTCAAATTATATTAACGCCCTTTGATGTAGCAGGACACCATTAGGCACGCACATATTATGGGAAAACATTATTGGATCATGCCCAACAATTTCTTTGATATATAAGAGTGGGGCAAACTGATATTGGTAGCTGATATTGAAAGCAATCAGAGCAGGAGCGGTTGAAGACGGATTGACTACGTTACAGTTTAACCAAACAAGTATTGACTATAAGCACAATGTACTACAGTGCAGCAGAATATTTTGTTGGTCACTAAACTCTTTTTCATCTGTGTACTAGTATCGATTAATTAATGTATGGTCACCCACATTTGGAATCATAAACACACACGACAATGATTAGCTGTTCCGCAAAGCGCTTCTGTGTCTTAGCGACAGGAGGCAAATTCATTTGATCATAAAATTGTTATCTTAGTTTCATGACAATCATTAGCAGGGATATTTCAGTTACTGTTTTAATATATGACAGTTTGTTCAGTGATCAATTATGAGTACCATCTTCTAGCAGGAGAACATACAGTATAATGGGTCAAATGGGTAAGTTGTTGATGTCAAATGATGTCAAAGCGTGTTCTTTGTCTGTCTCAAGGTTAAATAGTTTATAAAAATGTCTCAAAATCATTTACTAAATTGTATTTTGATTCTAGATTTATAGTATGTATGGCGGCACCATGTCTTCCTTTTACGACAGGAGACGATGATTACGTAACCCTGTCACCACAACAGAGGATGTGACCATTCCCTTCATCATCATCGTCAAAACAACCTGAGGAGAATGGGGCAGAGCAGGAGGTGAGCGTATCGAGGGCCTGGTTTGGGTGCAGCCACTTAGGTCTTCCATCATTATCACAGTCATCATAATCAGTAGGGTTGGAGAGAAGTGGGGGAGGAGGTAAAGAGGGCCTATATGGGTGCGGCCCCTGCTTACTTTAGATATACGAGGCACAATGGACGGATAGAGATGATTATGATGACCCCACACACCTCTCTGTGCGTACTTTAGATTAGTTATTTTTCAAAGGTAGATTTTGGGGTTGTTTTTAGGCCATTCCCCATCTGTAGTGAAGTATCGTTTTTGGCGTCATTACATTTTTAGGGGGATTTTCACCTCTTTGGCCCTGTGGCTCTGTATTTTCTGTGTTTTTTGGGAATCAATTCCGTGTTGTGTGGTTGTGAAACATTTCGACCATGTCGACCGCTGTGGAGGCAACCGGGTTCTTCATTTGCATCGCTAGCTGACTGATCACTGGTGCGGCACTAGCCAATGATTATTGGAAGGTGTCCTCCGTCTCCGGCGGCGTTATCATCTCCCACTACCTGTATGAGAACCTGTGGCATTCCTGTGCTGAAGACAGCTCTGGTATCGCTGAGTGCCACGACTTTGAGTCCCTGCTCGGCCTGCCCGGTAAGAACCAGTAGTCTAACGATTCTAACCGTCACCACCACTGCAGACACTCCAACCAGGGTCCTGTCCAGTAGAGAAAATAACTTTTTGAAACTGAGATAAACAGGGAGGTAAAGTCTGAATTGGTTCAATGACAAACAGTGATTTTTGTTTTCCGTTGGAGTGTGCCTTACCGTTGGAGTGTGCCTTACTGAACAAGACCTGTGGGGGGGGGTCTTGGATGGTTAAGGGACAGCTCTCTAAGGGAACTGTGGGGGGATCTTGGATGGAAGAAGGGGGACATTTTCAGCTTCCAGGAATTATGTACAGATCCTTGCGACATGGGGCCGTTCATTATCATGCTGAAACATGAGGTGATGGCGGCAGATGAATGGCACGACAATGGGCCTCAGGATCTCATCACGGTATCTCTGTGCTCTGTTCTGAGTCAATTGCAGATAGGCTGTCCTATCTTATCAGGGGCTGAAACTAGCTTGTGGCCTTTTGTCTCTCTCCTCACACAAAGTGATAAAGGGCGGCGCCAGGGTTGAACAGAGTTTAACCTAAACATGAGTGTTTTTGCAAGATAAGGGATTGATTGAGTGTATTACTATTGATTCTGAACTGAATGAAAGTCGAATGTAGCCGCCACCATAGACAAAGGGAGTGAGCGGAGCAATAAAGGAGCGGGAAACTGAGGAGAGAGGGATTAAAAGCTATGGTGTGTGGAGGACACTATATAAGATGGAGGGAGAGTAGAAGAGGGGGCGAATCTACAGATTGGCCTGGCTTTGTTGACATTATAATAAAGTCGTTCTTAATCCCACAAGCACTCTGGAAGGAATGATATGTAATAAAGTATAGTGGTTATTTTCCACAACAGTGTCAAGTGCAGTGTCTGTTTGCTCCTCATTACACACCACGGACCAACATATATTCCTTACATTAACAACATAGGAATCACTGCAAAACTTATTGTATGACCTCTTATACACAATATTAGGCCCAGCCTTTGGAACTTTGGTTTTCCTAGAAATGGCTACTTTGAAACCGGGATTCATCCGTGAAGAGCACACTGCTTTCAAACAAATCTCTGCAGCATTAGTAAAGATATGATCAATACATGTTGATGATTTAATTCCTGTACTGTTTGTAACTACCCTGGTAGTTTGAATGATAACCTGAACCAGGTTGCAGGCACTGGTTACAGTTTGAAGCTTTCTCTTGAGTGGGCAGCCTGATGAAAGCCAGTCAATATTGAAATCACCCAGAAAATATACCTCTCTATTGATATCAACACATAAATTATCAGGCATTTCACACATGTTATCCAGATACTGATTATTAGCACTCAGTTGTCTATAGCAGCTTCCCACTAGAATGGGCTTTAGGTGAGGCAGATGAACCTGTAGCCATATTACTTCAACAGTATTTAACATGAGATCCTCTCTAATCTTCACATGAAAGTGGTTCTAAATATAAACAGCAACTCCTCCACCATTGGCATTTCTATATTTTCTGTAAATGTTATAACCTTGTATTGCTACCACTGTATCATCAAAGGTATTATCTAAGTGAGTTTCAGAGATTGTCAGAATATGAATGTCATCTGTTACTAGCAAATTATTGATTTCATGAACCTTGTTTCTTAAGCTACATATGTTAACGTGGGCTATTTTGAGCACTTGTCTTCTGGGATGCTTACTTGTTTTTATTGCTTTACTGGGAAGCTTAGCAGCAGTAGATGTGCTCATGTTCTTTATGTTAGTGCAGGGTGAGCTGCACACAGTGGACTTCCTCCTAGGGCACACCGGCTCAGTGCTAACAGTATAAATCTGGTTCTTAGGCACATGATTACTGCATACAATAGCTGTAGGATCAGCAGAGGCATTCAGGGCAGTTAGATGGACATAAATTAGGTTACTTACATTGTGTCTACCAATGCCCCTGGTATAATGTCCATTTGCTGAAGCATTATGACAACTCTGCGTCACAATGGTAGGGATTAGCTGAGCTGGGCTTGGGTCATTGATAAGTAATTTTCTTAACGCAGCCTTATAATGAAAGGATCCAGGAACCCAAATGATTTGGGTGGATCCCATCCTCCTTATAAAACGTGTTTTGTTTCCAAAAGGAATCGAAATTGTCAACAAAAGCAACACCCATAGAGCTGCAATAATCACGTAGACAGTTGTGAAGAGCAAGAATCCTGCTAAAGCGTTCAATGCCACGATTCAGAGAGGGCACAGGGCCATATATGATGGGTTTTTTGTTAGTGTCTAGCAGAGAGTCAATCAGCTCTTTAAAATCCAGTTTCAACTGTTCAGAGCTGCCCTTCATAATGTCATTAAAACCCACTACGATAGAATCGATTTCCATGTCTTGATGTAGTACATTCGGGAGCAGCTTAGTAATGTAATTTACTCGAGCTCCAGGATAGGACATTGTTTTTGCACCAGGAACGGTCACATTTCTTACCATGGAACTGCCCAAAATCACGGCTGGCGAGAAGGATGAGGAAATCCGCCCACTCCCACGCTTCACAGGATTTGAAGAACCCTTTATGGACGGGCGAGAGGCAGGATAACTTGAGCCCATTGCTCCCGGCGCAGGTCTCCGACAGATGGAAAAGCCCCGCTCGATCCAGAGCAGGGAGAGAAGGTTACCGACTTCGAAATTGTAGTAGTAGGCACTGCGGCCGCAGACACATGCACCCCCGGCAACGAAGGTGCAGGAAGATCAGGCTCCAGGACGGCGAAACTATTCGTTGTTTGTATCCGCTCCGGGCCTCTCGTTGGGAGTGTAGACTGCTTTGCCTGAGGTCGTTGTCTTCGATGCTGATGGTCATTAGTAGCTTACCAAACTTGATAACTGCTGGGTACTCAGCACTCTATTGTCCCTCTAATCACTCTGACATCAATGCAAATGTTTCAAAAATCAAATCAAACACTTCTTGAGAGCCCATGAGCCCATGTTGCGCAACATTTATATAGGCTATGAAATTGTGTGAGAAAGCCTTTATTAAAAAGAGGACGCCATCAGCTTTCTATAGGTTAGGACTACTATATTTATTTATCAACTTTCCTAATATTAAGCACATTGCTTCGCTTTACAACAGGAGTGTAGCCTACCATTCGCTATTTAAGGGCACAGATGACTTATTTTTTTTCCCATGCCCCTGTTCCAAGATACAGTGGCTTGCCCCCCTTGGCATTTTTCCTATTTTGTTGCCTTACAACCTGGAATTAAAATTGATTTTTTGGGGGTTTGTAACATTTGATTTACACAACATGCCTACCACTTTGAAGATGCAAAATATTTGTAATTGTGAAACAAACAAGAAATAAGACAAAAAAACAGACAACCTGAGTGTGCATAACTATTCACTCCCCCCAAAGTCAATACTTTGTAGAGCCAACTTTTGCAGCAATTACAGCTGCAAGTCTCTCGGGGTATGTCTCTATAAGCTTGGCACATCTAGCCACTTGGATTTTTGCCCATTCTTCAAGGCAAAACTGCTCCAGCTCCATCAAGTTGGATGGGTTCCGCTGGTGTACAGCAATCTTTAAGTCATACCACAGATTCTCAATTGGATTGAGGTCTGGGCTAATTGGCAGTATTACGGTAGCAGCCTATGCTCATTCAACTCCAAAATCAATTAAGTCAATGAAGAGTATGGCTGTTACAATGATAAAAGTTGTTGTTAACACTTAGTAGGCTATCCTGCGTATGCCTATATACAGCTGTGGAAAAAAGTAAGAGACCACTGCAACTGTTTCTTAAATCAGCATCTCTACATGTATGACAGCCATTCCATTCCAGTGTCTGTTGAATTCCAACACAGGCACACCTCATTCTAATGATTTGGGTACTGATTAGGTGATCACCTGAACCAAATCTTATTTAACGAGGAAAAGTATAAAAACCACTACTGTGGTCATCACTATCCTCTTGCAATAGGACCAGCTGGATGGCAACAACAGTGCTAATAGTACCTCAAAAGTAATATTAATAAAAAAATAACTATTGACCATGCCAAAAGAGTTGAAAAGGAAAGTTTTGAGTGAGGAAAAGAAGGGTTCAATTCTGGCTTTACTGGCAGAGGGATACAGTGAGCGTCAGGTTGCTTCCATCCTTAAAATGTAAAAGACAGCGGTTCATAAGAACAAGGTCAAGCAGCAGACATTAGGGACAACAAAGCTACAGACCGGCAGAGGGGGAAAACGACTCTCTACTGACCGGGATGACCGCCAACTAATTTGAATGTCACTCAACAACCGTAGGATGACATCAAGTGACCTACAAAAATTATGGCAAATGACAGCTGGGGTGAAGTGCACGGCGAGGACGGTTTGAAACAGGCTCCTAGGGGCAGGGCTGAAGTCGTGCAAAGCTAGAAAAAAGCCCTTCATCAATGATAAGCAAAGAAGAGCCAGGCTGAGGTTTGCAAAAGACCATAAGGATTGGACCATAGAGGACTGGAGTAAGGTAATCTTCTCTCTGAGTCCAATTTTCAGCTTTGCCCAACACCTAGTCGTCTAATGGTTAGACGGAGACCTGGAGAGGCCGGTGATGATCTGGGGGTGCTTCAGCAAGGCTGGAATCGGGCAGATTTGTCTTTGTGAAGGATGCATGAATCAAGCCACGTACAAGGTTGTCCTGGAAGAAAACTTGCTTCCTTTTTCTCTGACATTGTTCCCCAACTCGGAGGATAGTTTTTTCCAGCAGGACAATGTGCCATGCCACACAGCCAGGTCAATCAAGGTGTGGATGGAGGACCACCAGATCAAGACCCTGTCATGGCCAGCCCAATCTCCAGACCTGAACCCCATTGAAAACTTCTGGAATGTGATCAAGAGGAAGATGGATGGTCACAAGCCATCAAACAAAGCTGAGCTGCTTGAATTTTTGCATCAGGAGTGGCATAAAGTTACCCAACATCAATGTGAAAGACTGGTGGAGAGCATGCCAAGACGCATGAAAGCTGTGATTGAAAATCAGGGTTATTCCACCAAATATAGATTTCTGAACACTTCCTAAGTTAAAACATTAGTATTGTGTTGTTTAAAAATGAACATGAATGTATTTTCTTTGCATTATTCGAGGTCTGACAACACTGCATGTTTTTTGTTATTTTGACCAGTTGTCATTTTCTGCAAATAAATGCTCTAAATGACAATATTTTTATTTGGAATTTGGGAGAAATGTTGTCAGTAGTTTATAGAATAAAACAAAAATGTTATTTTTTCCCAAACACATACCTAGAAATAGTAAAACCAGAGAAACTGATCATTTTGCAGTGGTCTCTTAATTTTTTCCAGAACTGTATGTTCCATATTTGACTATTTACATACCACCACAATCTTAATGGAAAGTAAATTCCAGATAGGTCTAAACATTTTGAAAAGTCCATTCAGTATTAAATAAGGAGCACTTCGAACAGCAAGTAGCCCATTAAAGTGATTGTAAGAGTAAAATATTTATTTTGATGTAAACAAATATAAAGGTTATTCTTAAAATATGATGTGAAGTTACATTCTACATCATCTCAAAATAGAACAACAAAACTGTGGATAAAAAGGCAACAATTGATTTGACTTCGTTGTCAAATTGATTGAAATAAGGTCAAATATTTTTGAGCTAATATAATGCACATAAACGTACTAATAATCTCTTGCGTCTTCTTCCTTAAGTACATTTTCCTCGGGCGCCACTAAATGATTTTGAGGCTGTTTGGTCATCACCGTTTGCTTAGAGAGATACTGGACTAGCTAGCGGGTAGCTACTGGTAACTATTAGTAACTGTGGATAGTTGTTTCACGCCTGAGAGTACCTGTAATTACGCCAGCTAGCTGCCTACAATAATTATATACAATAATGCCTACCATTCAGCTGTTTTTCTAACCTCATTGTCTGAAGTGTTGACGTTAGGTAGTAAGTGGCTACTGTGCTTGACATTTAGCTAGCTTGTTGCTACCTGGATAGCTACTAAACAATAGCTGGAACGACCTAGCGAACAGACGCGAACTGGCTGAGTCAATTCAGTGACTAGCTTTGCACTTGGCTAGCTAACAGTAGCTGCTAGGGGTAAGTTATAACCTATATTTGTGTTTTGTTTTTACATACTGGTAGCCAGAGTCGTTCAAGGGAATTCGGGACATGGGTGACTAGTTAACGTTAGCTTGGCTCTCTCTGTGTGTCCGTGCCGTGGGAGGAGGGGTTTCTTCTTTGTCTGAAAGCAATGGCTAGCTAGTTATGCTAACTATTCTAGCTAACTAACTGGCTGAATAAGTTGACGACGGACTCGCTCAAGCTGTCGGGACTAACCCACAACGTTAGACACGGACACGAATGATCTGCTTGGCGTGTTGACACACTGGTGGTTTGTTGTGGCCGAGTATTGGTGCTAAACCATGTTGTTGGAGTCCGGCATGCTAGTGGGCTGTGGCGTCATATGACTAGGTGCCCTGGATGATTTTCACGGAAGAATACTGTACCAAGTTAGCTAGCTGAAAAAACTAAGTTTGTCTATTCCTAGAAAACATTGAACCGCTGTAGTTTACAACAATTATAGTTTCTGAGGTGGAAGTTGGGAGAGTTATATTTGGGTGTTTCAGTGAAACGTAAGTGAGGGAGGCCACGCTCTTTCCTTTCCCAGATGTTTAGTTCATTTCATTCCGATCTCCTTTGGATTATTGTAGCCATTTTCTGTAGCCTGTCAACTATGCCTCTGTCTATCCCTGTTCTCTCCTCTCCGCACAGGCTATACAAACGCCTCACACCGCGTGGCTGCTGCCTCTCTAACCTGGTGGTCCCTGCACACACCACCCACGTGGAGTTCCAGGTCTCAGGCAGCCTCTGGAACTGCCGTTCTGCTGCCAACAAGGCAGAGTTCATCTCAGCCTATGCTACCCTCCAGTCCCTCGACTTCTTGGCGCTGACGGAAACATGGATTACCACTGAAAACACTGCTACTCCTACTGTTCTCTCCTCGTCTGACCATGTGTTCTCGCATACCCTGAGAGCATCTGGTCAGCGGGTTGGTGGCACAGGAATCCTCATCTCTCCCATGTGGACATTCTCTCTTTTTCCCCTGACCCATCTGTCTATCTCCTCATTTGAATTTCATGCTGTCACAGTCACTAGCCCATTCAAGCTTAACATCCTTGTCATTTATCGCCCTCCAGGTTCCCTTGGAGAGTTCATCAATGAGCTTGACGCCTTGATAAGTTCCTTTCCTGAGGATGGCTCACCCCTCACAGTTCTGGGTGACTTCAACCTCCCTAAGTCTACCTTTGACTCATTTCTCTCTGCCTCCTTCTTTCCACTCCTCTCCTCTTTTGACCTCACCCTCTCACTGTCCCCCCCTACTCACAAGGCAGGCAATACACCTACTAGATGCTGTTCTTCTACTAATCTCACTGCAACTCCCCTCCATGTCTCTGACCACTACTTTGCATCCTTTTCTCTCTCGCTCTCCTCCAACACTACTCACTCTGCCCCTACTCAGATGGTAATGCGCCGTCGCAACCTTCACTCTCTCTCTCCCGCTACTCTCTCCTCTTCCATCCTATCATCTCTTCCCTCTGCTCAATCCTTCTCCCTCCAATCTCCTGATTCTGCCTCCTCAACCCTCCTCTCCTCCCTTTCTGCATCCTTTTACTCTCTATGTCCCCTATCCTCCCGGCCGGCTCGGTCCTCCCCTCCTGCTCCGTGGCTTGATGACTCATTGCGAGCTCACAAACAGGGCTCCGGGCAGCTGAGCGGAAATGGAGGAAAACTAGACTCCCTGCGGACCTGGCATCTTTTCACTCCCTCTTCTCTACGTTTTCTTCATCTGTTTCTGCTGCCAAAGCCACTTTCTACCACTCTAAATTCCAAGCATCTGCCTCTAACCCTAGGAAGCTCTTTTCCACCTTCTCCTCCCTGCTGAATCCTCCTCCCCCTCCTCCCTCTCTGTGGATGACTTCGTCAACCATTTTGAAAAGAAGGTTGACGACATCCGATCCTCGTTTGTTAAGTCAAATGACACTGCTGGTCCTGCTCACACTGCCCTACCCTATGCTTTGACTTCTTTCTCCCCTCTCTCTCCAGATAAAATCTTGCGACTTGTGACGGCCGGCCGCCCAACAACCTGCCCGCTTGACTCTATCCCCTCCTCTCTTCTCCAGACCATCTCCGGTGACCTTCTCCCTTACCTCACCTCGCTCATCAACTCATCCTTGACCGCTGGCTATGTCCCTTCCGTCTTCAAGAGAGCGAGAGTTGCACCCCTTCTCAAAAAACCAACACTCCATCCCTCTGATGTCAACAACTACAGACCAGTATCCTTTCTTTCTTTTCTCTCCAAAACTATTGAGCGTGCCGTCTTTAGCCAACTCTCTTGCTATCTCTCTCAGAATGACCTTCTTGATCCAAACCAGTCAGGTTTCAAGACTGGTCATTCAACTGAGACTGCTCTTCTCTGTGTCACGGAGCCTCTCTCCGCACTGCTAAATCTAACTCTCTCTCCTCTGCTCTTGTCCTTCTAGACCTGTCTGTTGCCTTTGATACTGTGAACCATCAGATCCTCCTCTCCACCCTCTCCGAGCTGGGCATCTCCGGCGCGGCTCACTCTTGGATTGCATCCTACCTGACAGGTCGCTCCTACCAAGTGGCGTGGCGAGAATCTGTCTCCGCACCACGTGCTCTCACCACTGGTGTCCTCCAGGGCTCAGTTCTAGGCCCTCTCCTATTCTCGCTATACACCAAGTCACTTGGCTCTGTCATATCCTCACATGGCCTCTCCTATCATTGCTACGCAGACAACACACAACTAATCTTCTCCTTTCCCCCTTCTGATAACCAGGTGGGGGATCACCACCTCAAGCTGAACCTCGGCAAGACGGAGCTGCTCTTCCTCCCGGGGAAGTACTGCCCGTTCCATGATCTCGCCATCACGGTTGACAACTCTGTTTTGTCCTCCTCCCAGAGTGCGAAGAGCCTTGGCGTGACCCTGGACAACACCCTGTCGTTCTCCGCTAACATCAAGGCGGTGACCCGATCCTGTAGGTTCATGCTCTACAACATTCGGAGAGTACGACCCTGCCTTACACAGGAAGCGGCACAGGTCCTAATCCAGGCACTTGTCATCTCCCATCTGGATTACTGCAACACGCTGTTGGCTGGGCTCCCTGCCTGTGCCATTAAACCCCTACAACTCATCCAGAATGCCGCAGCCCGTCTGGTGTTCAACCTTCCCAAGTTCTCTCACGTCACCCCGCTCCTCTGCACACTCCACTGGCTTCCAGTTGAAGCGCACATCTGCTACAAGACCATGGTGCTTGCCTACGGAGCTGTGAGGGGAATGGCACCTCCGTACCTTCAGGCTCTGATCAGTCCCTACACCCAAACGAGGGCATTGCGTTCATCCACCTCTGGCTTGCTGGCCCCCCTACCTCTGCAGAAGCACAGTTCCCGCTCAGCCCAGTTAAAACTGTTCGCTGCTCTGGCACCCCAATGGTGGAACAAGCTCCCTCACGACGCCAGGACAGCGGAGTCACTCACCACCTTCCGGAGACACTTCAAACCCCACCTCTTTAAAGAATACCTGGGATAGGATAAAGTAATCCTTCTACCCCCCTTACCCCACCCCACCCCCCAAAAAAAAAAAAAAAAAACGTATTGTAAAGTGGTTATCCCACTGGCTATAAGGTGAATGCACCAATTTGTAAGTCGCTCTGGATAAGAGCGTCTGTTAAATCACGTAAATGTAAATGTTAAAGTCCAGGATGTTGTTAGGTCACTATCTAAGCTCAAACTATGTGATATCAAAACAATATTTGCATCAGTGGGTTACATATTAGCCTACACCTTCCCCATTAAAGAATTTCAGAGAAATGTGTTATTTTGGCCATATTGGAATGCATAAGAACATCCTTTGGGGGTAATAGTTACTTTTATAGCAGACCCAACACAATATGCATAATAAGTAGGCCTAGGCTACCTTAATATTTGCTTACTGAACTGACATGGAAGACAAAGTTCCTTCAACTAGTGTGTATTGTGTAAACATAGATGGCTGACCCATTGTTCTTTGAAATCCAAATATCCAAAAATCTAATACTTTCGTATTGGCATTATGTTGGTGTGCATACAAATCGTTGAGAAGACTTACGGTCTTGATGATCTCTAAATTCAGCACACACAAAAACAATTAACATGTGGAGAAAGGGTTGACCATCTCAGAAAGGTAGCATGATGTTACAGATTTTCTTATGTAGATATAAAGCAAAAAGCAGACATACTGAAAAAGGTAAAATAGCATACCGTTGCGACACTGGCCTGGGGGTAGGTGGACAGGCAAAAGGTTTGCTCACACCATTCCTTCGTTTGCGGTGTGGAGTCGCAGAGTCATCATAATTAAGATATTTCTCAATTTGAGAGACAAGAGTAAGAGGTTGCAACTCAAAGACTGCTTGGATTGGCTTCTGCACAAGTGGACTTACAACTGAACTGAAGCCACTGACTCTTGCCCCATATCTGTTATCAGTTAGTAAGTGATTGACTACTAATGGCCAGCATTGGAAATGTTTACAGGTTCACGCACTCCTCAGACAAAGGCATGTTGGAGATTTTTGTATCATAAAATTACTGGTATTTCATTTCATTATTATCAATGTTTAGGAAAGGACTACAGTGACAACCAACATAATGATAACTGAAAATAAGTGTTTTATATGGAGCAAAGCCAGGACACCTTCAGGCCATTTCAGATCACTTTTCACTTCACTGTTATACCCAATATCTGTCATCGTGCAAAAGAAGAGCAGTTTATAAATCAGTTCAGTCAATGTGGTTTCCTCTGTACTGTAATGTAAGAGCAGCCATATCTACACAATCACATTAAGTCGATATTTAATCAGTGCTTAAATCCATGCTATAGGGACACCAGGAGTGTTTTGTTATGTAGGCTTCCCTGGTTCCTTCCCCAGTTGAGAGGTGAATCTAATGGTTTGCTAGCTACTGACTGTTGAGCTATACTGAAGAGGGGAAAAAATCAATAGTTTATTAGTGGTCTGACACAGTTGCTTGGATGCAAGGCTTGGTACTGTAGACAGAGGGGAATTATTGTCAAGTGGTTGGCCCGTCAATATGGTAGACTCAGTATGAAAATGCCATGAGGCACACCAGGGAGAGGTTAAACCCTTTTTCCTGTAGAATACTACTTTGGCCATTAGAACCTTTTAGGTCAGTGGTTTGAAGACTACAGGCTCAATATTTTTATGTCAGTGTCAACAGTGTGAAAACATATGTAGCAGCCCTAGCACAACAGCCAGCATCCTCGTCATGATGCTTAGACCTCTTGGTGTAATGGATAAGGTGTTGGACTGAGGGTTGCAGGACCACCAGTTTCCAGTCCCAGTCGGGATACCCCCAAATTGGTAGAAGTATATCAGCAGGCCTTCGTCCTGCGCAGAGTCCCACTAGCAACTAAGCCTACCGACCAACTCTTTTTGTGAGCTGTGAGCTGTCCAGTGGCCGTGGTGCTGAAATTGCTGATCTTTGTTTTACCTCGCACTGATTACGGTAGGCCTACTGTCCGTGGTGCTGAAACATTGTTTGTGTGTGCTATAATTTCATTGCACAACTTGGAGTTACCATTAGATTGCCTTTACTTTACCTGCGGCCTTTCCCATATACAGTGGCTTGCAAAAGTAGTCACGCCCCTTGGCATTTTTCCTATTTTGTTGCCTTACAACCTGGAATTAACATTTTGGGGGTTTGTATCAGTTGATTTACACAACATGCCTACCACTTTGAAACAAACAAGAAATAAGACAAAAAAACTGAAAACTTGACCATGCGTAACTATTCCTGCTGGAAGGTGAACCTCCGTCCCAGTCTCAAATCTCTGGAAGACTGAAACATGTTTCCCTCAAGAATTTCCCTGTATTTAGCGCCATCCATCATTCCTTCAATTCTGACCAGTTTCCCAGTCCCTGCCGATGGAAAACATCCCCACAGCATGATGCTGCCACCACCATGCTTCACTGTGGGGATGGTGTTCTCAGGGTGATGAGAGGTGTTGGGTTTGCGCCAGACATAGCGTTTTCCTTGATGGCAAAAAAGCTCAATTTCTGTCTCATCTGACCAGAGTACCTTCTTCAATATGTTTAGGCAGTCTCCCACATGCCTTTGGCGAACACCAAACGTGTTTGCTTATTTTTTTCTTTAAGCAATGGCTTTTTTCTGGCCACTCTTCCGTAAAGCCCAGCTTTGTGGAGTACGGCTTAAAGTGGTTCTATGAACAGATACTCCAATCTCCGCTGAGAGCTTTGCAGCTCCTTCAGGGTTATCTTTGGTCTCTTTGTTGCCTCTCTGATTAATGCCCTCCTTGCCTGGTCCGTGAGTTTTGGTGGGCGGCCCTCTCTTGGCAGGTTTGTTGTGGTGCCATATTCTTTCCATTTTTTAATAATGGATTTAATGGTGCTCCGTGGGATGTTCAAAGTTTCTGATATTTTTTTATAACCCAACCCTGATCTGTACTTCTCCACAACTTTGTCCCTGACCTGTTTGGAGAGCTCCTTTGTCTTCATGGTGCAGCTTGCTTGGTGGTGCCCCTTGCTTAGTGGTGTTGCAGACTCTGGGGCCTTTAAGAACAGGTGTATATATACAGAGATCATGTGACAGATCATGTGACACTTAGATTGCACACAGGTGGACTTTATTTAACTAATTATGTGACTTCTGAAGGTAATTTGGTTGCACCAGATCTTATTTAGGGGCTTCATAGCAAAGGGGGTGAATACATATGCACGCACCACATATGCACACACCACTTATTTATTTTCTAGACTTTTTTGAAACAAGTTATTTTTTTCATTCATTTCACTTCACCAATTTGGACTATTTTGTGTATGTCCATTAAATGAAATCCAAATAAAAATCCATTTAAATTACAGGTTGTAATGCAACAAAATAGGAAAAATGCCAAGGGGGATGAATACTTTTGCAAGGCACTGTCGTTACAATAGGAACAGGGTTTATAGCGAGCTTAGTACCTGTGCCCTCTTGGTGTAACAGCTAAGGTACCCGGGTTTGAGACCCCGTCGAGCTATGGCAGGATATATTGAGCAGTGTCCTCATAGCTCCATGGGGTTTATTACTGCACAATACTTTTGGTTGTTTTTCTAGATAGGCTATTCTATTCAAAATAAAATATTTTTAATCAATTCTAAAATTGATTAAATAGTTTTTTTTTTCCCCTCATCTATCTACACGCAATACCCCGTAATGACAAAACAAAAACCGTTTTCAGAAAATATTGCAAAAAAATACAAATACAAAAATGAATTATTACATTTACATAAGAATTCAGACACTTTACTCAGTACTTTGTTGAAGCACCTATGGAAGCGATTACATCCTCGAGTCTTGTTGGGTATGACATTACAAGCTTGGCACACCTGTATTTGGGGAGTTTCTCCCATTCTTCTCCGCAGATCCTCTCAAGCACTGCACAGCTATTTTCAGGTCTCCCCAGAGATGTTAGATCGGGCTCAAGTCCAGACTCTGGCTGGGCCACTCAAGGACATTCAGAGACTTGTCCCGAAGCCACTCCTGTGTTGTCTTGGCTGTGTGCTTAGGGTCGTTGTCCTGATGGAAGGTGAACCTTCACCTCAGTCTGAGGTCATGAGGGCTCTGGAGCAGGTTTCATCAAGGATCTCTCTGTTCCCTTGCTCCATTCACCTTTCCCTCAATCCTGACTAGTCTCCCAGTCCCTACCGCTGAAAAGCATCCCACAGCATGATGCTGCCACCACCATTCTTCACTGTAGGGATGGTGCCAGGTTTCCTCCAGATGTGATTCTTGGCATTCAGGCCAAAGAGTTCAATCTTGGTTTCATCAGAACAGAGAATCTTGTTTCTCATGATCTGAGAGTCCTTTGAGTGCCTTTTGGCAAACTCCAAGCGGGCTGTGATGTGCCTTTTACTGAGGAGTGGCTTCCGTCTGCCCTCTTCAGAGATGGGAGAACCTTCCAGAAGGACAACCATCTCCACAGAGGAACTCTGGAGCTCTGTCAGTGTGACCATCGGGTTCTTGGTCACCTCCCTGACCAAGGCCCTTCTCCCCCGATTATTCAGTTTGGCTGGGCGGCCAGCTCTATGAACAGTCTTGGTGGTTTCAAACTTCATAAATGTAACAATGATGGAGGCCACTGTGTTTAGGTACCCTTCCCCAGATCTGTGCCTCGACACAATCCTGTCTCGGAGCTCTATGGACAATTCCTTCGACCTCATTGCTTGGTTTTTGTCTCTGACATGCACTGTCAACTGTGGGACCTTAAATATACTTAAAAATGTATGCACACATTACTGTATGTCGCTTTGGATAAAAGCGTCTGCTAAATGGCATATTATATTATTTATTATAAATAGACAGGTGTGTGCCTTTTCAAATCATGTCCAATTAATTGAATTTACCACAGGTTGACTCCAATCAAGTTGTAGAAACATCTCAAGGATGATCAATGGAAACAAGATGCACCTGAGCTCAATTTCGAGTCTCATAGCAAATGGTCTGAATACTTATGTCAATAAGGTATTTCTGTTTTTTATTTTGTATACATTTACAAACATTTCTAAAAACCTGTTTTCACTTTGTCATTATGGGGTATTGTGTGTAGATTGATGAGGAGTTTTTATTTATTTAATCAATTTTAGAATAAGGCTGTAACGTAACAAAATGTGGAAAATGTCAAGGGGTCTGAATACTTTCTGAGTGCACTGTATAGGTCTACACTGAACCAATGATAGCCTACTAATACTTTATACAGGATAGAAGGCATGCAGGATTATAATTTGTGAGCTCTGTTTAAATCTGACTATGCCTTCCTTTTGTAAAGTCAGGAGGTATCACCGTTTTTCTGTCATAATTCATTTAACTCAAAATCACAATAGAATAGAGTGTTAACCAGCTCTCAACTCCAGTCAAGACAGGGTGATTGCAGTTTGCAATTTGATAATTGACTTAAATGCTGATTTGGGGAGAGATTGACAAAATACGGGAGATGAGGTGTTTGACGGATTGTGAGGGGCTGTCCACTTGTTCAAATGCACCCACTTTATCAGACAGACTAACAATTCCCTCCATTCAAAATCAGGGACACTTCAGCAAGGAGTAGAGGAAATCCCAATTCAAACGGAGCAAAACTTCTAAGGATTTTGAGCAGTCAGTCCTCGCACTGTGTGGTATGGCTGAGATATGCGTAGGTAAATGACTGGAAGCTCAAGGACGCCCCAGAGAGGCATTTGAAATTAATTCAGCACTGGGCTAGGTGGTCAGCAACCCAAACACGAGGGATGTAACCGCTTCATGCGCCAAAGGCAAAGAGGAAAAAAGGGGAAAAATCAGAGTCTGGAAAAGGGAGAGGGATGCTTTCAGGACAAGGAAATAGAAACATGATGGGCAAAGAAGTCCCATCTTCAATTCTATACCTGACCATTTGTGTACCTTCGGAAGCAAAGATAATCTGTGTCATTGTGCAGGGAGCGGAATGGGAGACATTACCAAAAGCGGTTTGGATTGTGGAAAAGAGGGCAGCGCTATTGTTGTGAGAAAGAATGACGACACTGGGACACCGGCAAAGAAACAGAGAACAAAAAAGGTAAGCTTAGTGCATGTTATTAAAACACATACCAATCATTATCTTATTAGCTTAATTTCAGTGGAATAATGTTTTCATATGAGAGGAAGGCTTACAGGATTGTTGCCGATTGGCAGATGTTTTATGCATCAGTGAGGTAGCAGCCTAATAGAGATACATTGCAATTACAGTAATCCTGTATGTGCACAGAACACACACAGCTGTTCAAGAATAATGTTCCAAGGGCCCAGGGCCATCCCCCAAAACATATAGGCTTTGAATGATAAACTAATATATGGTGCACAGTGATGTGTCAACAAAAACATTGTTAATTACAAAATATGATGTTATTTACAATATAGACAATGGTTTAATCAATAATACAATGACAAGATACCCTGAGCACACAAGCAAGCATGCAGCCAGATAGGTTTTGCATAGCTTTGAATGGTAGGCCATTCTGTCTCAAATGAAAGGCTATCATTTCACACAATGAAACATAGCATAACAGATAACCAGATACAAGCCTGGGGAATCAACACAATATCAGACCCATCAGAGGCAGCCTAATCAGATTCGTTTATCTTTTTAGCATGTCCTCTGAAACTCCACAGCAATAGGAAGGGAATTTTTGTCAGGTAATTATTTCTTAAACGTATCCTTTTACATCATCTGTAATTTATGGTTAATGTTAATGCTATTTGAGGATTGGTTGTTCCACAGCATTTATTGTTCTAATACAGGGTACAGCCCCACACTCCCCACATTTTGCTTTGATTGATCTTAAATAGCTTAGTAGGGACAACCCCAAGTCCCAACATGCATAGGCGGTTGCTTGTTGATGATTTAATCTCAGTTGTTAATAGGGAGGATACCTATCTTTATTCATGAGAGATTCCATCAGTAATTAGTGCTTTTCACTCAGCAGCAGGGGAATTGGAGTGTGTGAACGGCGGTAGCCATATTTTCTCCCTGCTGTTGGCTATCAGCCCCTCACCGTGCTGCATATTAAAATCCCACCTGTCTCTAACAATGAACACTTGTGTTGCTGTTATGGGTAAAAGACAAGGCATCCATGATGTAGCCGTCTGTTTTGACTTATCATTGTGATCAATGGCTGAGACTTGCACACTTGAGCATGCACCAGTCTTTGTTTTTGTCCCATTATACAGTGCATTCGGAAAGTATTCAGACCCCTTGACTTTTTCCACAATTTGTTACACTACAGCCTTATTCTAAAATGGATTTAATAAAACAATTTCCTCATTAATCTCCACACAATACCCCATAACGACAAAGTGAAAACAGATTTTTAGAAATGTTTGCAAAATTATTAAATATTAAAAACAGAAATACCTTCTTTACATAAGTATTCAGACCCTTTGCTATGAGACTCGAAATTGAGCTCAGGTGCATCCTGTTTCCATTGATCATCCTTGAGATGTTTCTACAACTTGATTGGAGTCCACCTGTGGTAAAATCAATTGATTGGACATTATTTGGAAAGGCACACACCTGTCTATACAGTGGGGAGAACAGGTATTTGATACACTGCCGATTTTGCAGGTTTTCCTACTTACAAAGCATGTAGAGGTCTGTAATTTTTTATCATAGGTACACTTCAACTGTGAGAGACAGAATCTAAAACAAAAATCCAGAAAATTACATTGTATGATTTTTAAGTAATGAATTTGCATTTTATTGCATGACATAAGTATTTGATACATCAGAAAAGCAGAACTTAATATTTGGTACAAAAACCTTTGTTTGCAATTACAGAGATCATACGTTTCCTGTAGGTCTTGACCAGGTGTGCACACACTGCAACAGGGATTTTGGCCCACTCCTCCATACAGACCTTTTCCAGATCCTTCAGGTTTCGGGGCTATCACTGGGCAATACAGACTTTCAGCTTCCTCCAAAGATTTTCTATTGGGTTCAGGTCTGGAGACTGGCTAGGCCACTCCAGGACCTTGAGATGCTTCTTACGGAGCCACTCCTTAGTTGCCCTGGCTGTGTGTTTCGGGTCGTTGTCATGCTGGAAGACCCATCTTCAATGCTATTACTGAAGGAAGGAGGTTGTTAGCTAAGATCTCGCGATACATGGCCCCATCCATCCTCCCCTCAATACGGTGCAGTCGTCCTGTCCCCTTTGCAGAAAAGCATCCCCAAAGAATGATGTTTCCACCTCCATGCTTCATGGTTGGGATGGTGTTCTTGGGGTTGTACTCATCCTTCTTCTTCCTCCAAACACGGCGAGTGGAATTTAGACCAAAAAGCTTTATTTTTGTCTCATCAGACCACATGACCTTCTCCCATTCCTCCTCTGGATCATCCAGATGGTCATTGGCAAACTTCAGACGGGCCTGGACATGCGCTGGCTTGAGCAGGGGGACCTTGCATGCGCTGCAGGATTTTAATCCATGACGGCGTAGTGTGTTACTAATGGTTTTCTTTGAGACTGTGGTCCCAGCTCTCTTCAGGTCATTGACCAGGTCCTGCCGTGTAGTTCTGGGCTGATCCCTCACCTTCCTCATGATAATTGATGCCCCACGAGGTGAGATCTTGCATGGAGCCCCAGACCGAGGGTGATTGAACGTAATCTTGAACTTCTTCCATTTTCTAATAATTGCGCCAACAGTTGTTGCCTTCTCACCAAGCTGCTTGCCTATTGTCCTGTAGCCCATCCCAGCCTTGTGCAGATCTACAATTTTATCCCTGATGTCCTTACACAGCTCTGGTCTTGGCCATTGTGGAGAGGTTGGAGTCTGTTTGATTGAATGTGTGGACAGGTGTCTTTTATACAGGTAACGAGTTCAAACAGGTGCAGTTAATACAGGTAATGAGTGGAGAACAGGAGGGCTTCTTAAAGAAAAACTAACAGGTCTGTGAGAGCCGGAATTCTTACTGGTTGGTAGGTGATCAAATACTTATGTGCAAATTAATTACTTAAAAATCATACAATGTGATTTTCTGGATTTTAGATTCCGTCTCTCACAGTTGAAGTGTACCTATGATAAAAATTACAGACCTCTACATGCTTTGTAAGTAGGAAAACCTGCAAAATCGGCAGTGTATCAAATACTTGTTCTCCCCACTGTATATGGTCCCACAGTTGATAGTGCATGTCGGAGCAAAAACCAAGCCATGAGGTCAAAGGAATTGTCCGTAGAGCTCCGAGAGAGGATTGTGTCGAGGCACAGATCTGGGGAAGAGTACCAAAAAATGTCTGCAGCATTGAAGTTCCCATTCTTAAATGGAAGAAGTTTGGAACCACCAAGACTCTTCCTAGATCTGGCCGCCTGGCCAAACTGAGCAATCGGGGGAGAAGGTTATTGGTCAGAGCTCCAGAGTTCCTCTGTGGAGATGGGAGAACCTTCCAGAAGGACAACCATCTTAGCAGCACTCCACCAATCAGGCCTTTATTGTAGATGGCATCATGAGGAAGGAAAATTATGTGGATATATTGAAGCAACATCTCAAGACATCAGTCAGGAAGTTAAAGCTTGGTCGCAAATGGGTCTTCCAAATGGACAATGACCCCAAGCATACTTCCAAAGTTGTGGCAAAATGGCTTAAGGACAACAAAGTCAAGGTATTGGAGTGGCCATCACAAAGCCCTGACCTCAACCGTATAGGAGGCCTAGAAACCTGACTCAGTTACACTAGCTCTGTCAGGAGGAATGGGCCAAAATTCACTCAATTTATTGTGGGAAGCTTGTGGAAGGCTTCCTAAAATGTTTGACCCAAGTTAAACAATTTAAAGACAATGCTACCAAATACTAATTGAGTGTATGTAAACTTCTGACCCACTGGGAATGTGATGAAAGAAATAAAATGTGAAATAAATCACTCTCTACTATTATTCTGACATTTCACATTCTTAAAATAAAGTGGTGATTCTAACTGACCTAAGACAGGGAATTTTTACTAGGATTAAATGTCAGGAATTGTGAAAAACTGAGTTTAAATGTATTTGGCTAAGGTGTATGTAAACTTACGACTTCAACTGTAGATGTGTGAAAGTTAGTGTATAAGCTAATGATCCATCATGTATGACATTCCTGGGAGTGTGTAAACTAAAATGTTGTATCACCATATCATTTTTGTATGTTCTCTATAGTTATGTACTTTAAAATGTATCAATTGACCAATTCAGCACATTTGGGCAGACTTGATACAAAATAGTCAGGTATTGAAATGCTTCACTGGATCAATCTGAAACTTTGCACACATGCTGCTGCCATCTAGTGGCCAAAATCGAAATTGTGCCTAAACTGCAATATTATATTGTGGGCTTTCTCTTGCATTTCAAAGATGATTTAAAAAAATAAAAGAAATACAAAAAAAAAAAGTTTTTGTATTATCTTTTACCAGACCTAATGTGTTATATTCTCTTACATTAATTTCACATTTCCACAAACTTCAAAGTGTTTCCTTTCAAATGGTATCAAGAATATGCATATCCTTGCTTCAGGTCCTGAGCTACAGGCCGTTAGATTTGGGTATGTCATTTTAGGCGAATATTGAAAAAAAGGGGTTGATCCTTAAGAGGTTAATCCATTTTAGAGTAAGGCTGTAACGTAACAAAGGGTGGAAAAAGTCTAGGGGTCTGAATACTTTCCGAATGCACTGTCCTTATCTGATAATAATAATAAGAAGAATATGCCATTTAGAAGACGCTTTTATCCAAAGCGACTTACAGTCATGTGCGCATACATTTTTACGTATGGGTGGTCCCGGGGATTGAACCTACTACCCTGGCGTTACAAGCGCCATGCTCTACCAATTGAGCTACAGAGGACCAAACACAAACAACACTGTAGGAATTATTTATCTTTCAAATAGTGTAATATTTATACAATTACAGTACCAGTCAAAAGTTTGGACACACCTACTCATTCAAGGGTTTTTCTTTATTTTTACTATTTTTCTACATTGTAGAATAATAGTGAAGACATCAAAACTATGTAATAACACATATGGAATCATGTAGTAACCAAAAAAGTGTTAAACAAATCAAAATATATTTTATATTTGAGATTCTTCAAAGTAGCCACCCTTTGCCATGATGACAGCTTTGCACACTCTTGGCATTCTCTCAACCAGCTTCACCTGGAATGCTTTTCCAACAGTCTTGAAGGAGTTCCCACATATGCTGAGGACTTGTTGGCTGCTTTTCCTTCACTCTGCAGTCCAACTCATCCCAAACCATCTCAATTGGGTTGAGGTCGGGTGATTGTGGAGGCCAGTTTATCTGATGCAGCACTCCATTACTCTCCTTCTTGGTCAAATAGCCCTTACACAGCCTGGAGGTGTGTTTTGGTTCATTGTCCTGTTGAAAACAAATGATAGTCCCACTAAGCGCAAACCAGATGGGATGGCGTATCGCTGCAGAATGCTGTGGTAGCCATGCTGGTTAAGTGTTCCTTGAATTCTAAATAAATCAACAACAGCGTCACCAGCAAAGCACCCCCACACCATCACACTGCTTCACAGTGGGAATCACACATGCGGAGATCATCCGTTCACCTACTCTGCGTCTCACAAAGACACGCGGTTGGAACCAAAAATCTCAGATTTGGACTCATCAGACCAAAGGACAGATTTCCACCGGTCTAATGTCCATTGCTCGTGTTTCTTGGCCCAAGCAAGTCTCTTCTTCTTATTGGTGTCCTTTAGTAGTGGGTTTTTTGCAGCAATTCATCCATGAAGGCCTGATTCACACAGTCTCTTCTGAACAGTTGATGAGATGTGTCTGTTACTTGAACTCTGTGAAGCATTTATTTGGGCTGCAATTTCTGAGGCTGGTAACTCTAATGAACTTATCCTCTGCAGCAGAGGTAACTCTGGGTCTTCCTTTCCTGTGGCAGCCTCATGAGAGTCAGTTTCATCATAGCGCTTGATGGTTTTTACGACTGCATTTGAAGAAACGTTCAGTTCTTGAAATGTTCCGTATTGACTGACCTTCATGTCTTAAAGTAATGATGGACTGTCGTTTCTCTTTGCTTATTTGAGCTGTTCTTGCCATATTATGGACTTGGTCTTTTACCAAATAGGGCTATCTTCTGTATACCACCCCTACCTTGTCACAACACAACTGATTGGCTTAAACGCATTAAGAAGGAAAGAAATTCCAGAAATTAATGAAATATATTTTGATTTGTTTAACACTTGTTTGGTTACTACATGATTCCATGTGTGTTTTTTATAGTTTTGATGTATTCACTATTAGTCTACAATGTAGAAAAATTTAAAAAAAATAAAAAAATAACCTGGAATGAGTTGGTGTGTCCAAACTTTTAACTGGTACTGTTCATAATACAAACACATTTTCCCAGAAGTACAAACATATTAAATTTTTTTGCAGTTACAACACAGAGAAATAATAGTATTTCGTATTCATGTCATGCACACATGCTCTTTTCACAGAATATTTTCATAAAATTAACATTTTTGAGAGAGGATGAATTGTCATTAGCTGCTAATATTTTATGAAAATTACCAAAAGGCTTTGAAAAACGTTGTATATTACCATCCCTATGATGAAAATAGATATGGGTTATTTATGAATAGACGGCCAGGTTGCTTAAATTGAAAGGTCAGAGGTGATATTCTACTCTTCCTCCTTCCTGTAGGTGGATTCAATGTTCGTAGTGTATGCACCGCCGCCACCCGGCCCTCAAGGCCCAATGTCCAATGCCCCCTTCTCTCCACCCATCTCAAAGCAGCTGCTGGTGAGAACCAGATCCATAGGAACCAACACCCAAGAAGGAGGGCCAGACACCGACTCATGTTGCCTGGGCCCTTGTCAGCCAGGCACTAGTATCAACCTGGAGGGCATTGTGTGGCATGAGACTGAGGAAGGTGAGGATTCTATTCCTCCAACTCTCCTACAATTTTAGCATTCCACCATATGGTTCAGCATGTACATGATTGAAATGCTGTACAGTAGTTTATATCACTGCGCATAGGAAAGTTTATTCAGGCGAATTATTATTAACGGTAAGACAGTATGCCTAATTATGATCAGGTTTCCCAAACTCGGTCCATGGGCGCCAGAATGTGCACCCAGGTGGGGCCCCAGGACCGAGTTTTGAAACCCTGAGCTAGAAGATGCATTTGTATTGAAGGCTGGTTTTTATTAAAGGAGCTATGCTGATGTAACAGTGTAACAGACCATGAGGGAATTCATCAGATCATCATTCATTCTGTTTTTAAGAGGCCTATTATTCCTGTCAAACTCGAATTTGAAGAGAAACGTTTTTGCCGTCTTATTAGAAAGCTATGCCATGGGACCTCCCTAGTAAGACTGAACCACCTTCTTTAGCGTTCGAGGGCTGCAGAGACGCCGAGTATCAAAGCTCAGGATAAGACCCAGATGCAGACAGTTCAAAATAGCAAAACGTTTATTTACAAAAACAGGGGGCAGGCAAACGACAGGTCAAGGGCAGGCAGAGGTCAGTAATCCAGAGCAGAGTCCGTAAGGTTCATGAAACGGCAGGCAGGCTCAGGGTCAGGGCAGGCAGAATGGTCAAAACTGGAAAACAGAGACTAGAACAAAACAGGAGTACGGGGAAAACGCGGGTAAGCTTAACAAGACAAGACGAACTGGCAACAGACAAACAGAGAACACACAGGGGATAATGGGGACAAATGGGAGATGCCTGGTGGGGGGTGGAGACAAGCACAAGACAGGTGAAACCAATCAGGGTGTGACAGTACCTGGGCACATACCTGGTTGACCGGGGTGCCGGCAGTGGAACTCAGCGATGAGGCCTGGGTCCAGGATGTCCCTAGCGGTGACCCAGCACCTCTCCCCCGGGCCATAAACCTCCCTGTCAACCAGGTACTGGAATCCCCTGCCCCGCGTTCAAACCTTCAGGGGCGCCTCACCATGTACGTCGGTTGGCCGTCGATGAGACGGGCAGAGGGGTGGGCCTGGAAACAGGAGACAAAGGGCTGTGAGACATGGGTTTGATCCTAGACACATGAAAAGTGGTATGTATACAGAGGGTACGGGGCAAAAGAAGACAAACAGCAGAGGTGCTAAGGATCTTGGAGATGGGGAAAGGGCAGATAAAATGGGGGGAATGTTTGCGGGACTCCACCCAGAGGGGTAGATCCCGAGTGGACAGCCATACTCTCTGCCCGAGACGATTCTGGGGAGCCGGGGTCCGGTGGCGGTCCGCCTGTCATCAATACCTGGAGGTGGTCTTGAGAAGAGCCGACTGGGCTCTTTTCCAGGTATGGTAACAGCGATGGATGAACATCTGGGCCGACCTCTTCCTCTTGCTCCGGGAAACAATTGTTTACAGACAGACCTTTTCACTTATAATTCACAGTATCACAATTCCAGTGGGTCAGAAGTTTACAGACAATAAGTTGACTGTGCCTTTAAACATTTTGGAAAATTCCAGAAAATGATGTCATGGCTTTAGATGCTTCTGATAGGCTAATTGACATCATTTGAGTCAATTGGAGGTGTACCTGTGGATATATTTCAAGGCCTAACTTCAAACTCAGTGCCTCTTTGCTTGACATCATGGGAAAATCAAAATAAATCAGCCAAGATCTCAGAAAAAAAATTGTAGACCTCCACAAGTCTGGTTCATCCTTGGGAGCAATTTCCAAATGCCTGAAGGTACCACATTCATCTGTACAAACAATAGTACGCAAGTATAAACACCTTGTGAAGATGCTGGAGGAAACAGGTACAAAATTATCTATATCCACAGTAAAACAAGTCCTATATCGACATAACCTGAAAGGCCGCTTAGCAAGGAAGAAAATACTGCTCCAAAACCGCCATAAAAAAGCCAGACTACGGTTTGCAACTGAACATGGGGACAAAGATCGTACTTTTTGGAGAAATGTCCTCTGGTCTGATGAAACAAAAAATAGAACTGTTTGGCCATAATGACCATCGTTATATTTGGAGGAAAAAGGGGGAAGGCTTGCAAGCCGAAGAACACCATCCCAACTGTGAAGCACGGGGGTGGCAGCATCATGCTGTGGGGGTGCTTTACTGCAGGAGGGACTGGTGCACTTCACAAAATAGATGGCATCATGAGGAAGGAAAATTATGTGAATATATTGAAGCAACATCTCAAGACATCAGTCAGGAAGTTAAAGCTTGGTTGCAAATGGGTCTTCCAAATGGACAATGACCCCAAGCATACTTCCAAAGTTGTGGCTTAAGGACACAGTCAAGGTATTGGAGTGGCCATCACAAAGCCCTGACCTCAATCCTATAGAAAATCTGCATATAGAACTGAAAAAGCATATGCGAGCAAGGAGGCCTACAAACCTGACTCAGATACACCAGCTCTGTCAGAAGGAATGGGCCAATATTCACCCAACTTATTGTGGGAAGCTTTTGGAAGACTACCCGAAATGTTTGACCCAAGTTAAACAATTTAAAGGCAATGCTACCCAATACTAATTGAGTGTATGTAAACTTCTGACCCACTGGGAATGTGATGAAATAAATAAAAGGTGAAATAAATCATTCTCTCTACTATTATTCTGACATTTCACATTCTTAAAATAAAGTGATGATCCTAACTGACCTAAGACAGGGAAATTTTACTCTGATTAAATGTCAGGAATTGTGGAAAAACTGAGTTTAAATGTATTTGGCTAAGGTGTATGTAAACTTCCGACTTCAACTGTAGGTCGGGGCCAATCCACCACTGCTCTCACCTTTTCGGGATCCATCTGTACATTCCTCGCAGCGATGATGTAACCAAGGAAGGGGATGGTGGAGCGATGGAATTCGCATTTTTCCGCTTTCACAAAAAGCTGGTTCTCCAGGAGGCGCTGGAGGACCTGTCAGACATGGAGCACGTGTTCTTGGGCTGAGAGGGAGAAAACAAGGATGTCGTCGAGAAGAGACAAAGACAAACCAGTTCAACATGTCGCAGAGAATGTAATTAACCAGGGCCTGGAACACAGCTGGAGCGTTGGTAAGAACAAATGGCATGATCAGATGTTCGTATTGACCGCTGGCCATGTTGAAAGCAGTCTTCCACTCGTCCCCTTCCCGTATCCGCTAGGTGGTAGACGTTCCGCATGTCCAACTTGGAGAAAACGGTGGCCCCCTGGAGCGGCTCGGAGGCTGAGGCGATGAGTGATAGCGGGTAGCGGTTCTTAACCGTGATGTCATTGAGGCCCCGGTAGTCGATGCACGGGCACAGGGTTTTGTCCTTCTTCTCCACAAAGAAGAACCTGCGCCGGCGGGGGAGGCAGAAGGCCGGATACACCTGCAGCCATGATGGCAGTCCAGTTGATGAGGGGATTGTGTCGCTGGAGCCAAGACAATCCCAATATCACGGGAACCTGAGGGGACTTAATAAGCAGGAATTGGATAACCTTGCTGTGGTTCCCTGACACTCGTAGGTTGATGGGAGTGATATTGTGGGTGACCCTGCCTATAGAGCGTCCGTCCAGCGCTCTAACGTCCATGGGAATGGAGAGGGGCTGAGTGAGATGTCCAGCTCGGAAGCCAGGGTAGCGTCCATAAAATGCTCATCGGCTCCTGAGTCAATGAGTACCCGCAGAGACTGGTTGCCCCACAGCAGAGTGGCATGGAGAGGGGTGCGGGGAGAGGGAAAGTTCTCCGTATGGCCCACCAGAGTACTCGCCCCTACCGGTGGGCCTGGTCTTTTAGTGGACAGGAGGTCATGAAATGACCAGTAGTCCCGCAATACAGACAACTCTTAGTGTTAAGCCTGCGTAAACGTTCGGCTGGAGACAACCTAGCTTTGCCTAGTCGGAAAGAGCCGAATCGGCAGACTTCGGAAACTCTCAGGGAAACTCCGGTAGCCTCGGATTCTCTCGGAGACAGAGATGTCGGGGACTTCCGGGATACCTCGGAGGTGAGGTGGAATCCTTGGGCGGGCGAGTGGAATCGGACCTCCTTTCCATCCTACGTTCCTGCAGCCGGCCATCGATCCAGATAGTCAAGGCGATAAACAAGTCGAGATCTGTAGGTAGTTCCCGGGCTGCTAGCTCGTGCTTAACTTCCTCCGATAACCCGCGCAGGAACGTGTCGAACAGCGATTCCGGGTTCCATGCACTCTCAGCCCCCAACGTGCGGAAATCCACCGTATAGTCTGTCACACTGCGGGAGTCTTGCCGAAGCTGGAGTAACTTCCGGACAGCCTAGTAACTCCCGGACAATTCAGAATCAAAAACCTTATTCACCTCGTCCACGAACTCCTCCAGACTGAAGCACATGGAAGACTGTTGTTCCCACATTGCCTTAGCCCAGGCGAGAGCCCTTCCGGACATCAGCGTGATGAGGTATGCTATCTTCGACCAGTCCAACGGGAAGGAGGAGGGCTGCAGCTCAAAGATGAGGGAACACTGAGCGAGAAATACCCGACAGGTTCCCAACTCTCCAGCAAAGCAGTTCCGGTAGAGGTAAGCAGGGTCTGAAAGGTACAGAAATGGCAAGCAGGCTCAGGGTCGGGGCAGGCAGAGGTCGGTAATCCAGAACAGTGTCACAAGGTACAGAACGGCCGGCAGGCTCAGGGTTAGGGCAGGCAGAATGGTCAAAACCGGAAAACAGGGACTAGAGCAAAACAGGAGTACGGGAAAACCGCGGGTAAGCTTGACGAGACGAACTGGCAACAGACAAACAGAGAACACTGGTATAAATACACAGGGGATAATGGGGACAAATGAGAGTCACCTGGTGGGGGGTGGAGACAAGCACAAGACAGGTGAAACCGATCAGGGTGTGACAGCCGAGTGCATATTGATTAAGCAAATGTTAATTGCAGACCACCAACTTCACATCCCAGACTGAAAGCTAGCTTTTGATGAATGCATATCAAAATGCAATTGCAGAGCTCCTTAACATTGTCACAGCAAACAAATACATTTGTATCTGTGGTTCACAGCTCAGTTTTTACTTTTAAAGACAATGGGACAGAATTCAAAGTAATTCATACAGCCATTTTCCTCTAAGATACATTTTCATAAGGCAAAATGTGATATTATTTTTGTTTTTAAAAAAGTCTGACAAATCAAATGCTATGAAAGCATTTGAATATACGACAGAGTAAAATAATAATGTGCAATAACTATTTGATTCTCGATTATCTTTATTCTCGACTCTCAGTTGTCTTGGAGAAATCACAGTGGGGGACTTGTTTTTAAAATGCCATCCATTCTTGGTGTAAAAAAAACAGTACTACATCATTCAGCCTTGTTGTTGCTGTGGTAAAAACAAGACTATGTCCCAAATGGTAACCTGTTCCCTATTTAGTGCATTACATGGTTCCTGGTCGAATGTATTGCACTATATAGGGAATAGGGTGCCATTTGGGACGCAATTCAAGCCTCCGTAAAAGCCCCAAAAAGAAGATCCCATCTCTTAGTTCGATGTAATCACAATGCAATCGTGGTTGTCTACTGCACCTCCATCCATGCCTAGAGCTGTTACAGTGACCGTATTACTGCCACACCGGCGGTCACGAGTCAAGACGGCAGTCAAATTCCACGTGACCATTTAGTCACGGTAATTAGGATTCTCCAAGCTCTGATGCTGCTGATGGTCATTAGTAGCATGCCACAGTTCAAAACACATCATTGTAACATTTCTTTAATGTAACATACTACTCATTTGCTGTTTGAATTGTAGGTGTCCTTGTAGTCAATGTAACATGGAGAAAAAGAACCTACGTGGGGACTCTTTTGGACTGTACCAAGCATGACTGGGCACCACCCAGGTAATATTGACGGGAGACAGTAAATATTCATAATTCAAAAAATAGTATATGATGACAATATGACTATGCTATTTTGCTGTTTCCAAGAAAGCTGTTAGTGACTGTATTACTTGCATGCCATTACCATTGTAAGTATTCAATAATGAGTAGTTATATTATTAACATTTTGTATGGTTGACTATATATACAGTATATATATATTTTTTTAATAGATTTTGTGAGTCACCGTCCAGTGACTCTGATCTACCAGGTGGATGTGGCCGTGGTAAAAGAATGCGCCTGGCCATCCCAGATCGACCCTGTGTTGAACCTGTGCTCGCCAAGGTCAGAGGGCTGCCACATAAGAGCTGCAGCGGGGGCATTCGCAGCAAGGGCAGAAGAGGGAGTCTCAATCTGATTAATAACTGCAGGACACCCCCTTTCTTCACAGTGGAGGAGATCAAGCCTAACTTCCTCCCGTCTGGGAAGAGGGAAAACAAACCACCGGCTGATCTGGATTTGACTTTAGTCGCCGAGGACATGAAGAATGGAAATGGGAAGAGGATCCGTGCCAAGTCCCAGAGTGCTCCTTCCACACCACAGGGAATGTCGGAACCTACATTTATGGAGCCGGTGTGCACCTCTCCCATACTGATAGACTGCCCCCATCCGACCTGTAACAAGAAATACAACCTTATCAATGGGCTGCGGGACCACCAGACACATGCACACTTAGATGTGGACCGAAAGCCAGAGCTTGAGGCTGAGAGTGAGGACAAACTGTCTGACTGTGAGGAGTCCCTCATTAACGTGATGTTTGACTGCTCCGAAATGACCAATAGCTTATCAAAGAAGCCCAGCCCTCTACATAAGGTTTCTACAATAGGGTCTCCAAAGAGCAGGCGATTAATGCTCAATAGTGACTATAGTCCCACTGTGAATTCTAAAGCGAGGAGGAATTCGTTGATCAAAGAGGGACTCATTGATGACTTGAGTAACTTGCCAATCATCTCGAACATGACAGTGGTGCTGGAGAATTGCCTTGTTACTGATAGGAACTCCTATGTGGAGATGCCTAAGCTTGAAGCCGAGGGTTTGATCGATAAGAAGGGAGTGTGTGATAAAGGGAAAAAGGCTAATGGGAAAGTTGAGAAGTGTTTTTCTCAATCTAGGACCAACAGGCCTATAGCTCCTGCTCCTGCTCCTGCTCCCCCAAAGCTCATTGCAATCCCCAGCACTTTGTTCTCAACTAACACAACAGAGGCCACTACCCAGCAGTCCCGCACATCAGCAGCTGTTAGTGTCACCACAACAAAGAACCTCTCACTTAAACCCATCAAGCCAAAATGTAATATTATGGTAGAGACAAGTCTGGTGAAAGCAACCCTAGTCACTTGCAAAGAGACCAGGAAAAAAGAAAAACAAAGATTAAAAGACAAACATAATGAAGACACAAGGACCTCTAATGGCGATAGCATTCAGCAAAAGATGGAAGAGGCAAAGATGTTGGAAAAGGAACCTTCTGGAAGCCTTCTGAAAGAACAGTTGAGCAAACAAGACGTTGTGAACGGTCTAAAAGAGTCTCAAGAGAGTAGAATGGCCAGCATCAGAGCCGAAGCTGACAAAGTGTACACGTTCACTGACAACGCTCCTAGTCCTTTCATAGGTAGCTCTTCAAGACTGGATTGTGGCTCCCTTGGAAGTGGAGATGGCACCACCACCAAGACTACCAGTCCTGCATACTCAGACATATCGGATGCAGGTGATGATGGGGTATCAGGACTGCCGTTCAGGCACAAGGTCTAAAAGTCCAAGGTTTGGCTCGGCCTCTGAGATGAACTCAAACAACAATCCAAATTCCAAGACTCCTCCGGCTGCATCTATTCCTGCAGGGCCTGTCAAAGACCCCCAGTCTCCTTTTTACCACAGATATGACCACTACTATATCCAAAAATTACATGCAGACAGGCCAGTCAAACACAGCTGCTTTCCATATGGCCTCCACCCCCTCAAGACGGTAAATACAAAAAGGAGGACTCAAAGGATGGCAACGAGAGGAGAAACACCCCGGAATTCATCGATTTGAAGAAGACCGATGTCATCAACTCAAGTTCGCAGTCCCAGATTCAGATGGCTATGACACAAACACAAACAGCTCTATCCCAGTCCTTGTACTACGGCCAGTATGCCCGAGGTCTTTACATGAACTTTACATGAACTGTAGATGTACTTTTGGATAATGTTTTCAAGAAGACAGATGAGGGAGATACGTTTTATTTTATTGGTCACATCCCAGATGGCCATACCACTAAAGGACGTACACCAATTTTAGCTGTAAATGTAAACATTTAAAATAAGTACGTAAAAAACTTTTGAAAATAAATGTTGGTTTTGATGTTAGTGTTGAATATGCATTTGATGGATTGTCTTTCAATTCACAAATTGGGATTACTGGTATTCAATTAAATATCTTGCGAATCCCATCACAAACAACACTTTTTCCTCATCGATTTAGCATGCAGAAGTTCAATTCTGGTCGCTAAATCAATCCAAATATGTGGAGCAGCAAAGTGAAGAACTTAGCCAGAGCTCAGAAGAGTTAAATGCTGACTGGTCTAAAGAGTGAGAGATGCCCTCTGAGACAGTGACAAAGATGGGAGTAGAGTTTAAAAAGGCCCCGACTCAGGACGCCAGCACATCAGACATAGAGGACTATGGAATTATAGGAATTCAGTCCACTTGACAATTCATACAGAAATCAATGTCTTCATGCTGATGAGTTGTACAACTTGAGAAAGATAGCGATAAAGTACAGATATATCAAAACATCATATGGAATGTAACACAGACACAGATGATGTGCACGAGGTGGTTTAAAATAATACAATACTACAGGTAGCTAGCTCTATCCATGCTTTTCCTGAACATGTTTATCTGATACTGCAGCTAGCTAGTTGATGTTGTCCTAGATAGCTCACCCAAAGCAGGCTTTTCTCCTCCGAGCTAGTCTGCTGATGCATGACAAAATGATCATGATGTTGTGGCTGTAACATTTAACAGACAATAGAACAACAACAACTAGTTATTTCAGATATCCATTTTTAGGAAAAGCAGCTAATACTGCAAGCCAATAAAATGAATATCATTGCATTGGTTCGACATTGACATCAAGCTAGCTAATCAAGATAGAATCTGAGAGATCTCACCTTTTTATTCTGTAACACTCTAAAACACTTTCTAAAAATCTAAAGTAATCTGACGATGGGTCGTTTTTGAGCACCACCATGTTTGTTTTTTCGTGTCAACCAAAGATAGTATGCATGTTGAAGAGTGTGTGTCATCAGCCATCATTCACTTCTGGAAGTTCACTCCGAATGATGAGTGAACCAGCCCTTCACGTCGTTTTGTTATAACATCTGTAGTCTGACAGACATTTACGTGACAACCAGAATGCATTGTATGATGTCAACAAACACGGCGCCAAACAAAGCTGGCAATTAGCTTAGCTCATCATAATCAGTACAACCTTCAAAAAAGTATTTTACACACATCATATGTGTCCATTACAATCTATTCAAGAATCGGAATGCATGATTTGTTACTAGTACTTGAAAACGTGAATAAACAGTAAATACATTATACTCCATACATACAGTACATACGGTGCGCTACTTTAGAAATGACAACACGATATACAGAAACAATAATTATAACATAATAAAGCTGCAACAAGGTGAGTAGGACAGAGCCAGGCGCAGGAGGTGTGAATCAAAGAATATGGTGTTTTGGCCAATACAGCTGTCCGCAGCAATGCGTAAACCAAATACAGTGCGACTTAAATGCGTACTGGGAAAACAAAACACACGGGTGAATATCCCGGCGATAAAAGTAACATAACAAGCTAGTAACACCTCCACATGGAACAATACACACAAAGACTTTGGGAGCAGAGGGAATAATTATACAGAGACTGATGAGGGGATATGTACCAGGTGTGTGTGTGAAACTGTCCTGTTGAGTAACAATCACATTTTGGAACAGTGAATTCTGACATCACACGCATAAGAAAATCTCATGCTGGCGCGACCTATAGATATTTGGAACTCAAGCGTGAAAAGGTTAAGGCACTATTTTACCTTCATATATAGGGGTGTGTTTTTCAGGAGTGATATCGGTTCTTGTAGAATCCGTTTCATTTTCTTCCACATTCTTATAGTGTTCTTAACTATGAAGTTGTTAATTTTCTTAGCTCCATCCTTTGAAAACACACGTAAAAATATTCTGGGGATGAGCATGCGCATCTTTAATATGTAGCCATTGTTCCTCTTTAGTGCATTTAACAATATGTCGCAAGTAAAAACCTTGCGTGGCGAGTTGATACAATTCCATGTCTGGACGTTTAAAACCACACTCAGACTTAGGGACATGTAAAACGTTCCTATTTATTCTATGAGTTATTATTATTTATACAACGGGTGGGTCTAATCATTAATTCATTAGCTCATTGTAATGGATGTGTCCAAATAAATGTAACCAGAAAACAGCTTCAACAAATGCAAATGCAGCTACAGTTGTTATTCGGGCTGCACTGTGTGACGTGACTGTAAATTAGCTGTAGTTAGCTAGCTAGCAAGCAAGGGATAAGAATGTTGCCAGCCAGTACGGCAATTGAACATTTAGAACGAACGACTGGGTCGCGTCCATAGATACAGAACAAAAAGACTGAACGACTGGGTCGCGTTTCTGGCAACCGAACCGATAGAACGAATGACCAGCCGGCTTGGGTAGCAACCCTAGATTTGTGTTGGGACTATATCTTGTGGATGGATGAAATAGTATGAATAAATTCATAAAAATAACATTTTTAATGAAAATATGTCAATCATTATTTGAATATGTTGGTAACCCGTTGTATAAAAGTGATAATGCCCTCAAAGCCAATATATCCTCCAAATACCGACTTCTTGGTCATTATCACTTAATTGTACATACAGTATAAAGTTGTGTTATGACCGAGTATACTTTTTTAAAGAATGTCTTCGGTGGGGTAATTGGTATTACTGAAAATAAATATAAAAACATTGGTAGCCATGCAATGTTTATGGGATGATTGTTACATTTAATTATATCTACTTTCATATTGTTGAATAATGGGATAAAGTTATCTTTATATATTTGTTGTCTGTTGTCAATTAAAAGATTACAGGTGACAGGCCAAGCGACGAGGGTGCAAAAGGGGGAAATGCCCCTTAGTTGGAATGTTGTGCCCCCTCAGTTTTGTATCCCTATTCTGTCCCACAATCAGCCCCCTCCATCATGCCCAACCAATTTGTTGTGTATGCTTCATTCATGCAACTCCCTTGCACGCATCATTTGTACATCAAACACATATTTAATCTGATGAAGAAAAAAAATTATTGGCCTTCACAGTAGAAGGGCGGGGTCAATTTAACCGTTTAAGTTTACTTTCAAAGTTACCTACTACAAAAAAATTGGGTTCACCATGCAGCTGGATGAAATGTAGCTAATTTTAACAGTTACAGTGGCTTGCGAAAGTATTCACCCCCCTTGGCATTTTTCCTATTTTGTTGCCTTACAACCTGAAATTAAAATGGATTTTTTGGGAGTTTGTATCATTTGATTTACACAACATGCCTACCACTTTGAAGATGTAAAATATTTTTTATTGTGAAACAAACAAGAAATAAGACAAAAAAACAGAAAACTTGTAGAGCCACCTTTTGCAGCAATTACAGCTGCAAGTCTCTTGGGGTATGTCTCTATAAGCTTGGCACATCTAGCCATTCCAAGACATTTAAATGTTTCCCCTTAAACCACTCAAGTGTTGCTTTAGCAGTATGCTTAGGGTCATTGTCCTGCTAGAAGGTGAACCTCCGTCCCAGTCTCAAATCTCTGGAAGACTGAAACAGGTCTGCAGCTCCTTCAGGGTTATCTTTGGTCTCTTTGTTGCCTCTCTGATTAATGCCCTCCTTGCCTGGTCCGTGAGTTTTGGTGGGCGACCCTCTCTTGGCAGGTTTGTTGTGGTGCCATATTCTTTCAATTTTTTAATAATGGATTTAATGGTGCTCCCTGGGATGTTCAAAGTTTCTGATATTTTTTTATAACCCAACCCTGATCTGTACTTCTCCACAACTTTGTCCCTGACCTGTTTGGAGAGCTCCTTGGTCTTCATGGTGCCGCTTACTTGGTGGTGCCCCTAACTTAGTGGTGTTGCAGACTCTGGGTGTCACGGTCGTCTATGTCGTCCAAGTATGACCAAGGCGCAACGTGTCCAAGAAACATGACTTTATTAAT
Organism: Coregonus clupeaformis; assembly: GCF_020615455.1. Lineage (NCBI taxonomy): Eukaryota > Metazoa > Chordata > Actinopteri > Salmoniformes > Salmonidae > Coregonus > Coregonus clupeaformis. The sequence continues at coordinate 21,600,193 of NC_059205.1, forward strand.
CAAAGTAACCAAATACAAAACAAAAGACGACTCAAATGAAGTCCACGGTACAACAGACCAAAACGGAACAAAAACCCACAAACACACAGTGAAACCACAACAGTTTAAATATGGCTCCCAATCAGAGATAACGAGCCGACAGCTGTCACTCGTTACCTCCGATTGGGAGTCACATGAATAATCAAGAACCACCACAACATAGAAATGAACACCTAGAAACCAACATAGAAATACACCCAAAAGAAAATGAACAACCCTGGCTCAATAATCAAAGTCCATGGAGCCAGAGTGTCACAGTACCCCCTAAAGGTGCGAACTCCGAGCGCACCAGCATACAGTCTAGGGGAGGGTCTGGGTGGGCGTCTGTCCATGGTGGCGGCTCTGGCACTGGTCGTGGTCCCCACCCCACCATAGTCACTACCCGCTACGTAGCCTCCTCCAAATGACCACCCCCCAACTAAACCCCACAGGATTAAGGGGCAGCACTGGACTAAGAGGCATCACCGGACTCAGGGGCAGCACCGGACTAAGGGGCAGCACCGGGCTAAGGGGCAGCACCGGGCTAAGGGGCAGCACCGGACTAAGGGGCAGCACCGGACTGAATGGCGGATCCTGGCTGGCTGGCTCTGGCGGATCCTGGCTGGACGGCTCTGGCGGATCCTTGCTGGACGGCTCTGGCGGATCCTGGCTGGACGGCTCTGGCGGATCCTGGCTGGACGGCTCATGGCTGGCTGGACGGATCTGGCTGCTCGTGGCTGGCTGACGGATCTGGCTGCTCATGGCTGGCTGACGGACCTGGCTGCTCGTGGCTGGCTGACGGATCTGGCTGCTCATGGCTGGCTGACGGATCTGGCTGATCCTGTCTGGCGGAAGGCTCTGGCTGATCCTGTCTAGCGGAAGGCTCTGGCTGATCCTGTCTGGCGGAAGGCTCTGGCTGATCCTGTCTGGCGGGAAGGCTCTGGCTGATCCTGTCTGGCGGAAGGCTCTGGCTGATCCTGTCTGGCGGAAGGCTCTAGGCGGCTCCTGTCTGGCGGAAGGCTCTAGCGGCTCCCGGTCTGGCGGACGGCTCTGAAGGCTCATGGCAGACGGGCGGCTTTGCAGGTTCAGTACAGGCGGCGGCTTTAGCGCCGTTGGGCAGACGGGCAGTTCAAGCGCCCGTTGGGCAGACGGGCAGTTCAGGCGCCGTTGGGCAGACGGGCAGTCCAGGTGTCGTTGGGCAGACGGGCAGTTCAGGCGCCGTTGGGCAGACGGGCAGTTCAGGCGCCGTTGGGCAGACGGGCAGTTCAGGCGCCGTTGGGCAGACGGGCAGTTCAGGCGCCGTTGGGCAGACGGCAGACTCTGGCCGTCTGAGGCGCACCTTAGGCCTGGCGCGTAGTGCCGGAACTGGAGGTACCGGGCTGAGGACACGCATCTCAGGGCTAGTGCGGGGAGAAGGAACAGGCCGGACCGGGCTGGCGACGCGCACCGTAGACTTGGTGCGTGGAGCAGGAACAGGCCGGGCAGGGCTGTCGACGCACACCGTATCCTTGGTGCGTGGAGCAGGAACAGGCCGGGCAGGGCTGTCGACGCACACCGTATCCTTGGTGCGTGGAGCAGGAACAGGCCGGGCTGGGCTGGCGACGCACACCGTAGGTTCTGTGCGTGGAGCAGGAACAGGCCGGGCTGGGCTGGCGACGCACACCGTAGGTTCTGTGCGTGGAGCAGGAACAGGCCGGGCTGGGCTGGCGACGCACACCGTGGGCTTGGTGCGTGGAGCAGGAACAGGCCGGGCAGGGCTGTCGGACGCACACCGTATCCTTGGTGCGTGGAGCAGGAACAGGCCGGGCAGGGGCTGTCGACGCACACCGTATCCTTGGTGCGTGGAGCAGGAACAGGCCGGGCTGGGCTGGCGACGCACACCGTAGGTTCTGTGCGTGGAGCAGGAACAGGCCGGGCTGGGCTGGCGACGCACACCGTAGGTTCTGTGCGTGGAGCAGGAACAGGCCGGGCTGGGCTGGCGACGCACACCGTGGGCTTGGTGCGTGGAGCAGGAACAGGCCGGGCAGGGCTGTCGACGCACACCGTATCCTTGGTGCGTGGAGCAGGAACAGGCCGGGCAGGGCTGTCGACGCACACCGTATCCTTGGTGCGTGGAGCAGGAACAGGCCGGGCTGGGCTGGCGACGCACACCGTAGGTTCTGTGCGTGGAGCAGGAACAGGCCGGGCTGGGCTGGCGACGCACACCGTGGGCTTGATGCGTGGAGTAGGAACAGGCCGGTCCGTACTGGGAACACACACCACTGGCTTTAACTGGGGATCAGGGAACGGGCCGGACCGGACTGGTAACACACATCAGTCTCTCACGCCGTGCCGCAACAACTTCCCTTCCTCTACTCGCCAATGGCTCCCGTAATCCGATAGCCTTCTCTCACGTCTCCCTGTAGCAGCCTCCTGCTGCCCAGCCGCCGCCATGTGCCCCCCCAAAAACTTTTTGGGGTTGCCTCTCGTCCTTCCAACGATGATGGCCCTGCTGACGCCGTTGCTCCTCTCTCGCCAGGGCCTTGATCTTCCCCCAAGGTCCCTTGCCCCCGAGCATGTCCTCCCAGGACCACGATTTGCCCACCTGGGCCATCGCCAGCCTCTCGATCTCCTTACCAGGCGCTTCCTCCCATGTCCAGCTGTCTTGCTCCTGGACACGCTGCTTGGTCCTTCTATGGTGGGTTTTTCTGTCACGGTCGTCTATGTCGTCCAAGTATGACCAAGGCGCAACGTGTCCAAGAAACATGACTTTATTAATCAAAGTAACCAAATACAAAACAAAAGACGACTCAAATGAAGTCCACGGTACAACAGACCGAAAACGGAACAAAACCCACAAACACACAGTGAAACCACAACAGTTTAAATATGGCTCCCAATCAGAGATAACGAGCCGACAGCTGTCACTCGTTACCTCCGATTGGGAGTCACATGAATAATCAAGAACCACCACAACATAGAAATGAACACCTAGAAACCAACATAGAAATACACCCAAAAGAAAATGAACAACCCTGGCTCAATAATCAAAGTCCATGGAGCCAGAGTGTCACACTGGGGCCTTTAAGAACAGGTGTATATATACTGAGATCATGTGACAGATCATGTGACACTTAGATTGCACACAGGTGGACTATTTAACTAATTATGTGACTTCTGAAGGTAATTGGTTGCACCAGATCTTATTTAGGGGCTTCATAGCAAAGGGGGTGAATACATATGCACGCACCACTTTTCCATTATTAATTTTTTTGGATTTGTTGAACGTTTTTCTTTTCATTTCACGTCACCAATTTGGACTATTTTGTGTATGTCCATTACATGAAATCTAAATAAAAATCCATTTCAATTACAGGTTGTAATGCAACAAAACAGGAAAAACACCAAGGGGGATGAATACTTTTGCAAGGCACTGTAGGTAGGTAGCTGATAGTATGATGGATATTAGAAAGTGGCTTCGCCAGGGCACAACGGCAGCATCGGATCAAAGCGGCGGGGCAGGGGAGAAGCCTGCCACAGAGGCCAAGCTAGGCCGCTGAGCCGATGCTAATCACAGAGGCCAAGGCCGCCGAGCCCAGCAGCAAAGGCACCTGCGCAATCGTCTTGCAGCCTAGTGACATAGGAGGTAACCAACCCGAGGAGAGGCCTGCAGCCACCAAGACTGAACCTAGCAGCAGTACCGCCAGGAAATTACAAGCACCGACGCCTCCGTTAGTGCCTGACGACCTCGGTGATGAGGAGCCATCGCAGGTGTGTCTGGGGAAATACCCAACCAGCCTCTATTGTGGGAGAAAAAGGGCATTTTGTAGCGCGTGGTTCAAAGGCAGAGAGTGACTGGAATATTCCTGCAAGGCAGATGCACCTTGATGAGTTATGGGAGAAATACAAGCACACGGAAACCCCGCTCCAAGCAAATGCAAAGAGTAGTGAGTAGTAATCTGAAAGAATATGTGGTCGAAACAACAATGGGCCAGCAAGAAGAGGATAATGAGAGGGAGTGCGAAAAATGTATGAAAATGTATGCACTCACTAACTGTAAGTCGCTCTGGATAAGAGCATCTGCTACAGTGGGGAAAAAAAGTATTTAGTCAGCCACCAATTGTGCAAGTTCTCCCACTAAAAAAGATGAGAGAGGCCTGTAATTTTCATCATAGGTACACGTCAACTATGACAGGCAAAATGAGATTTTTTTTTCCAGAAAATCACATTGTAGGATTTTTTATGAATTTATTTGCAAATTATGGTGAAAAATAAGTATTTGGTCAATAACAAAAGTTTCTCAATACTTTGTTATATACCCTTTGTTGGCAATGACACAGGTCAAACGTTTTCTGTAAGGTTTTCACACACTGTTGCTGGTATTTTGGCCCATTCCTCCATGCAGATCTCCTCTAGAGCAGTGATGTTTTGGGGCTGTCGCTGGGCAACACGGACTTTCAACTCCCTCCAAAGATTTTCTATGGGGTTGAGATTTGGAGACTGGCTAGGCCACTCCAGGACCTTGAAATGCTTCTTACGAAGCCACTCCTTCGTTGCCCGGGCGGTGTGTTTGGGATCATTGTCATGCTGAAAGACCCAGCCACGTTTCATCTTCAATGCCCTTGCTGATGGAAGGAGGTTTTCAATCAAAATCTCACGATACATGGCCCCATTCATTCTTTCCTTTACACGGATCAGTCGTCCTGGTCCCTTTGCAGAAAAACAGCCCCAAAGCATGATGTTTCCACCCCCATGCTTCACAGTAGGTATGGTGTTCTTTGGATGCAACTCAGCATTCTTTGTCCTCCAAACACGACGAAGTTGAGTTTTTACCAAAAGTTCTATTTTGGTGTCATATGGTCAGATGAAATTCTCCCAATCCTCTTCTGGATCATCCAAATGCACTCTAGCAAACTTCAGACGGGCCTGGACATGTACTGGCTTAAGCAGGGGGACACGTCTGCCACTGCAGGATTTGAGTCCCTGGCGGCGTAGTGTGTTACTGATGGTAGGCTTTGTTACTTTGGTCCCAGCTCTCTGCAGGTCATTCACTAGGTCCCCCCGTGTGGTTCTGGGATTTTTGCTCACCGTCCTTGTGATCATTTTGACCCCACAGGGTGAGATCTTGCGTGGAGCCCCAGATCGAGGGAGATTATCAGTGGTCTTGTATGTCTTCCATTTCCTAATAATTTCTCCCACAGTTGATTTCTTCAAACCAAGCTGCTTACCTATTGCAGATTCAGTCTTCCCAGCCTGGTGCAGGTCTACATTTTTGTTTCTGGTGTCCTTTGACAGCTCTTTGGTCGTGGCCATAGTGGAGTTTGGAGTGTGACTGTTTGAGGTTGTGGACAGGTGTCTTTTATACTGATAACAAGTTCAAACAGGTGCCATTAATACAGGTAACGAGTGGAGGACAGAGGAGCCTCTTAAAGAAGAAGTTACAGGTCTGTGAGAGCCAGAAATCTTGCTTGTTTGTAGGTGACCAAATACTTTTTTCCATCATAATTTGCATATAAATTCATTAAAAATCCTACAATGTGATTTTCTGGATTTATTTTCTCAATTTGTCTGTCATAGTTGACGTGTACCTATGATGAAAATTACAGGCCTCTCTCATCTTTTTAAGTGGGAGAACTTGCACAATTGGTGGCTGATTAAATACTTTTTTTCCCCACTGTAAATGACTAAAATGAAAATGTAAAATGAGTGCAAAATACTGTTTTTCAGCACTCTGGATGCTGTACTGGGAGAAATATCAACATGATTTAACGAACGAAACAGCCAACTTGTTGAGGCCCTTTGTGCCTTGCACCCAGAGAATGAAACCTTTATGGATGTGGAAAAAGTTAAGTTCCACTTTGTGGAAGCTGAGTTTACTGTTGTGCTGTGATGATGGCATTGAAGCTGGGATTAACATTTGGAGCATCCACGGCAACTTGCGTGAACTCTTTTTCAACATTGAAAAACGTATTCAGTGAGCACAGACGGAGCATGTTGCAGAGGACAGAGGAAAGCGCAACTGATTCAACTGGCATTTGAGAGGGATCTTACAAGCAAATTCCATGGGGAGTGGAACGAGAGACTGCTGAGGAGGTTCAACACAGCATCAAGGCGGCTGCACATGTCCATCTGCAGCGGGCTATCAGGCGGCAAAAGGCGAGCGCCGATCGCCACCGCAGTGAGGCTCCGGTGTATGCACCGGGAGATCGGGTCTGGCTCTCGACCCGAAACCTGCCCCTTCGCCTGCCCTGCCGGAAGCTGGGTCAGTGGTTTGTGGGCCATTTAAAGTCCTGAGGAGACTGAACGAGGTATGCTATAGGTTACAACTGCCCATTAATTACCGCATTAACCCCTCGTTCCATGTGTCTCTCCTCAGCCCGGTGGTGGCTGGTCCACTCCAGAAGAGTGAGGTACGAGCCTCCTCCGCCCCGTTGGACATCGAGGGCTCCGGCGTACTAGTCCGTTCCATCTTGGATTCGAGGCGTCGGACGGGGGGCCTGCAGTATCTCGTGGAGTGGGAGGGGTACGGTCCGGAGGAACGGTGCTGGGTCCCCAGGAGGGACATCCTAGATCCCTCCATGTTGAGGGACTTCCACCGGAGTCATCCGACTCGCCCTGCTCCGCATCCTCCTGGCCGTCCCCGGGGTCGGCGCACGGCTCGTGGGGGGGTTACTGTTACGGCATCAGCCGAGGCTGCTCCTCCTCCTTGCTCGGGCTGGCTTCGGCTTTCGTCGTCCCCGGAGTACTAGCTGCCACCGATCTATGTTTCTGTGTTTGACTTGTTTTGTCTTGATTGTGTACACCTGTTTCCTATTATGTTGTATTGTATTCCCTATTTAACCCTCTGTCGTTCATTGTGTGTTGTGTGTGATTGTTCTCGTCATTTTCGGCAGTTGCTAGTGTGCGGGTATTCCCCTCCCTGTTTGGAGGTTGTTTTGTATTCTGGTTACTTTGTTAGTAAAGTATCGTTTCCAGTAGCTCGGTGTCCTGCGTTTGACTTCGCCTACCGCATTCACGTCGCACTTTGACACACATGATCTTCAGCAACACATAAAAAGGACTTCCGGGTCATGGAATTTCAGACATTTTCTAAATAAAAGTCCACCACGTAATAGTAGAAAAGTGTCAATAACCCTTCATGATATATGACAAATAATTGTCAAAAAATTAACAATTATTCATATGTGTTCATATTTAAGTGATATTTCCATAAAATGTGGGTTTTGAAACATGTTCCAATGCAGTGGCGGCTCCTGAAAAATTCTCAGGAGGGGCAATTTTTCTGATGATTTAGGTGACCTACACACGTGCCGAGTCCGTGCACGCGATTCCAGATATCTTTACCTCTGAATAAACTGCCTTTATTATACCATATCCACCCTGTCCAAAGTCTCTACTTGGTCTCAGTTCTCCAGTAAACTTGTGATTATCAACAGTACACAACGGTAACAAACAATTGGGGGAACTCACGGGGCAGATAGTAACCACTTAAAAGGAAGCGATTCCCAAACCTTCCATAACAAAGCCATCACCTACAGAGAGATGAACTTGGAGAAGAGTCCCCTAAGTAGCTTGTCCTGGGCCTCTGTTCACAAACACAAACAGACCCCACACAGCCCCAGGACAACAACAACAACAACAACAACAACACAATTAGACCCAACCAAATCATGAGAAAACAAAAGAGAATTACTTGACACATTGGAAAGAACAAACAAAAAAACAGAGCAAACTAGAATGCTATTTGGCCCTAAACAGAGAGTACACAGTGGCAGAATACCTGACCACTGTGACTGACCCAAACTTAATGAAAGCTTTGACTATGTACAGACTCAGTGACCATAGCCTTGCTATTGAGAAAGGCCGCCGTAGGCAGACCTGGCTCTCAAGAGAAGACAGGCTATGTGCACACTGCCCACAAAATGAGGTGGAAACTGAGCTGCACTTCCTAACCTCCTGCCAAATGTATGACCATATTAGAGACACATATTTCCCTCAGATTACAGCGATCCACAAAGAATTCGAAAACAAACCCAATTTTGATAAACTCCCTTATCTACTGGGTGAAAAACCACAGTGTGCCATCACAGCTGCAAGATTTGTGACCTGTTGCCACAAGAAAAGGGCAACCAGTGAAGAACAAACACCATTGTAAATACAACCCATATTTATGTTTATTTATTTTCCCATTTGTACTTTAACTATTTGCACATTGTAACAACACTGTATATATACATAATATGACATTTGAAATGTCTTTATTCTTTTGAAACTTCTGAGTGTAATGTTTACTGTTAATATTTATTGTTTATTTCACTTTTGTTTACTATCTACTTCCCTTGCTTTGGCAATGTTAACACACGTTTCCCATGCCAATAAAGCCCTTAAATTGAATTGAATTGATAGTAAGGTCGCAATGACACAGAAAGCAGTTCAATGTCGGGTACAGAGTCGCTCTCTTACCAGGATCGCGGTCCGCTCTGACCAGGGTGAAGGTGGCCGGCTCCACTTCTCTGTCCGGGACTCATCCAGCCAAGTCTCCCAGCTGTATTGGGATTCAGCTGCCAGCAGCGTTTTCATTATTTAGTCCGTTCGTAGCGGGTATGTACCACGATCAACAAGATCAGTCCAAAACCAACCACTGGAAATCCATGGTTGGCAGAATGTTTGTAAACTAAGTCTACAAATTAAAAACATAAAATAACGCCGCACTGCAGGTCGCAACAGAGACGCTTCAGCCGCCATTGTCTTAGTTACGTTCAACGTTACGTCACGTATGACGAAAGCGCGTAAGTGCAAGCCCACAGACACCCATAGAGAATGTATTGAAAGCTTTGAAATGTGAAAAAAATAGATTTTACATGACAGGCTATGAGAGACTTCTGGGCGATTTTCAACTTGACTGAAATCGCCCCAAAAACGCGGGGGCCATTTGAAGCACGACTTTAGCCTGATTTGACATTTAGTGGCTGGCAGATCAGACGTGAACACTGATAACTGCTGTTGCCGTGATATAATTGATTAGAAAAAAATCCCTTCCTTTTTCCCGTTTGGCAGTGCGTCGCCCATATCGCCCTATTGAACAAGCCGTCCCTGTTCCAATGTCAACTAAATGCAAATACATATTGACTTAGAGCAAGAACTATTCCTGGTGCCGCAGTAAAATTATTGCAGGGAATACTCAGTAGGGTCTGTATACGTTTTCCACATTTTGTTACGTTACAGCCTTATTCTAAAATTGATTAAATTGTTTTGTTTTCTTCTCATGAATCTACACACAATACCCCATAATGACAATGCAAATGTAGAAAAAATTAAAAAAACTGAAATATCATATTTACATAAGATTTCAGACCCTTTACTCAGTACTTTGTTGAAGAACCTTTGGCAGCGATCACAGCCTCAAGTCTTCTTGGGTATGACGCTACATGTTTAGCACACCTGTATTTGGGGAGTTTCTCCCATTATTTTCTGCAGATCCTCTCAAGCTCTGTCAGGTTGGATGGGGAGTGTCGCTGCACAGCTATTTTCAGGTCTCTCCAGAGATGTTCGATCGGGTTCAATCCGGGCTCTGGCTGGGACATTCAAAGACTTGTCTCGAAGCCTCTCCTGCGTTGTCTTGGCTGTGTGCTTAGGGTCGTTGTCCTGTTAGAAGGTGAACCTTCGCCCCAGTCTGCGGTCCTGAGCGCTCTGGTGCAGGTTTCTCTGTACTTTGCTCAGTTCATCGTTCCCTTCATCTTGACTAGTCTCCCCGTCCCAACCAAAACGCAGATTGAGGAAGCCTTATCCAACTCAGACCGAACAATCATCTAAGAGGGACATTACCGAACAACACACTCTGCTCACTCATGACGTTGAGTTTTATCACTCCCAAAAGGGGACCCGAACCAACATTATATTGCACCCTGTGCCTTAACAAGCTTTGTCTCTTTGGACTGAACGAATTGAGAATTGAACCGAGAAAGAACGACGAGCCTATGCATCAGCCCCGATGAGGGAGTTGCTTCTTTTTACCACAAGCTCCAACGCCAGGACCAGAAACCCTTTCCCTGTCAATCACTCCATCATAACAAAAACTCAATTGAACCAGACAACACTCAGATTCACGTAAATACCTCGTTGTATTGAATTTCCCTTTTGTGTGGCACTGTGTCTGTGTAAAAGTGGTGTCAGTAACTGATTGTTGTCGGTCTTAATTACACATCATGATTAAGACTGTCACTGCATTGTCTACATTCAGACGCAAACAGATAGCTTAGCCACTCATGGTGGATGAGCCTAGAGTTTCACGGCTGTGGAAATTGACTGATGTAGCCTCTCCTTCACTCCTCCTGTTTTCACAAGTTAAGTATTTCCAACTCTCCAAAGTCATGTGTTGTCATATCTGCCGATGAGTCCGTAAGCCTGTTCCATTGAGCTGTAGTGTTTCTCATGTCAATGATTGTCCTCATTTCATTTGTATCTTGTCTATTAAGACAACTTTAGCACATTTTCCACCTATGTTAGTCTAGTAATAAAACCTTGAAGTGAATCCTTTTTTGCATTGAAGTCCTTAAACAAGCAATTTGATTCTTGAAGTCTGAAAGCTCGACGATTTTTCAGAATGAGAATAGAGGAAATTGACTATTGATTGAGACTACTATTAATATAAGTATTAATAGTATAACGGTTAATGATAAATATTGATATAGTCAATTCAAGGGGCCTTTTTATTTCAAAACCCTTAATGGTGCCCCTACTTGATTAATTTGGATAGACCAAATTAATTAGGATAAATTAGATCATTTAATTTTTCTAGAAATTAATCAATAAGTGATCTGAAATATCCATAGCCAAAGTCACAACATACTGTATTTTGGTGCCCCGTGCGAGGAAACTAATAGAGAGTTGTTCCCTCGTTTTGAACTTTATGGCACAAATGGTTACACTGTAATTCATGGTTCATAACTTAGGGTTGATCAGTGAATTGAATTCCGTGGTTCCCATATAGAAAATTAAGGAGATTGTTTGTATGTGTTGCAATCTAACTGGCATAGTCAAGATTGTAGTTTGCTTGGAGAATTTAAGCAGATTTATGGTCCTAATGAGAATAGTATTTTTCATAGCTATATAGCCTAGCGGTGTGGCTAGTATAATAGGACATTGACTCCCTTTCCTAAAGGCTGTAGGTAAAGGTGAAGTTTTCCCACTTTCGAACTAAGCGCTCTGACTAATACCACCATTTCCGGGAAAATCAGTCGATAGTTGATGAATCAATATATAAATTGCGTTTTCCAATTTATAGTATATTGCTGGCAGATTTGAGCCAAAGTTGTTGAACGTGAGATGTCATCAGTAAACATTTACCCAGTCACATTCGCTGGAAGGGGGTGTAAACCTCCATCTTCGCTTGGGTGACTAATAAAGGGGGCATTTCCCTATTGAATTGTTAGAATTGTGACTACACCCTCATTTGCAGTGACAAGATAGGGAAGTGCTAGACACAAGTCTGAATAAAATAATTGACCATGTCTCAAGAAACCAATTGCATTAAAGTAAACAAATGTTGATGTGAATATTGTCACCAAACAACTAAGATTTTAAGCTGAAGAAAAAGGGGACGTGTGCTCTCCATTTCAAACCGAAGCTAGATAGGCTTGATACGCCCTCTACGGCTTGGCACAGAGATATACAATAAGAAAAAGAAAAGGGGCAGCTGTGTGTACACTACCGGTAAAAAGTTTTAGAACACCAACTCATTCAAGGGTTTTTCTTTATTTGTATTATTTCCTACATTGTAAAATAATAGTGAAGACATCAAACCTATGAAATAACACATATGGAATCATGTAGTAACCAAAAAGTGTTAAACAAATACACATATATACAAGTCTCAACGTCAACAGTGAGAGCGACTCGGGATGCTGACTTTCTAGGCAGAGTTGCAAAGAAAAAGCCATATCTCAGACTGGCCAATAAAAAATAAATGATTAAGATGGGGCAGTCTGAAATATGGCTTTTCTTGCAACTCTGCCTAGAAAGTCAGCATCCGGAGTCACCTCTTCACTGTTGATGTTGAGACTGGTTTTATGGGTACTATTTAATGAAGCTGCCAGTTGAGGACCTGTGAGGCGCCTGTTTCTCAAACTAGAAACTCTAATGTATTTGTCCTCTTGCTCAGTTGTGCACCGGGCCTCCCACTCTCTTTCTATTCTGGTTAGAGCCAGTTTGCACTGTTCTGTGAAGGGGAGTAGTACACAGCGTAGTATGAGATTTTCAGTTTCTTGGCAATTTCTCGCATGGAATAGCCTTAATTTCTCAGAACAAGAATAGACTGGACGAGTTTCAGATGAAAGTTATTTGTTTCTGGCCATTTGAGCCTGTAATCGAACCCACACCATTCTGATGCTCCAGATACTCAATCAATTATCCTTTTAAAATGATAAACTTGGATTAGCAAACAACGTGCCATTGGAACACAGGACTGATGGTTGCTGATAATGGGCCTCTGTATGCCTATGTAGATATTCCATAAACAATCAGCCGTTTCCAGCTACAATAACCATTTACAACATTAACAGTGTCTACACTGTATTTCTGATCAATTTGATGTTATTTTAATGGACAAAGAAAATGCTTTTCTTTTTCGAAAACAAGGACATTTCTAAGTGACCCCAAACATTTGAATGGTAGTGTACATAAAGGCTTAATGTTGTAAACACAAATGTGTAAACACACTTAGGGAATTATCACTAACAGCTAAAACAAATCAACATTAAAGACATGTTTAAACTATACATTTCCTTTTATTTTTTAAATTTCTGAAAACAATACATTACGTTTCAAAAAGTCTAGCAATGCAATTACATTGAACATTACACAGGGCTGTGAATAGTGTAGCTTGTCCCTGAGATGGCGGACGAATGGTTCTTGCTCTCTTCCTGCTGGAGGTACTGCATGTTGGTTCCAACCTTAAAAGTAACAACAAAGAAAGTTAGCAGGTCAGTTAGGAAATGCTTGTAACACCATCTGGATGAGGGCATTTGTGCTGCGCCAGAACCTCTAAATGGGAAGATGGGAAACCATTCAATTCGGTATTATTATATTCCTCTTTCATTTACAAATCTCATGACGTGACTATGCAACGTGGCTGTATCTAGGGGATTTGTATTTAGCTGAGCCTGTTAGCTAGCTAAATTTCGGCTAGCTAACAATGGCTATGAATTCACCAAAATTATTTGACATAACTACAGTAGCTACAGTATGCAATCTAACTGAACACTTAACTACTACAAACTAATTTAAATTACAATAAATAAAGGTGAACATACTTGTTTGCTGTCCACCTGCAGCACAAGTGAGCATTTGATTTGCAAACTCATCACATTGTCACGGAATCAGCCGAGTCTGCTCCTCCTCCTTGCTCGGGCAGGCTTCGAGCTTGTCGATCCCGGAGTACTAGCTGCCACCGATCTATGTTTCTGTGTTTGACTTGTTTTGTCTTGATTGTGTACACCTGTTTCCTATTATGTTGTATTGTATTCCCTATTTAACCCTCTGTCGTTCATTGTGTGTTGTGTGTGATTGTTCTCGTCATTTTCGGCAGTTGCTAGTGTGCGGGTATTCCCCTCCCTGTTTGGAGGTTGTTTTGTATTCTGGTTACTTTGTTAGTAAAGTATCGTTTCCAGTAGCTTGGTGTCCTGCGTTTGACTTCGCCTACCGCATTCACGTCGCACTTTGAACACATGATCTTCAGCAACACATAAAAAGGACTTCCGGGTCATGGAATTTCAGACATTTTCTAAATAAAAGTCCACGTAATAGTAGAAAAGTGTCAATAACCCTTCATGATATATGACAAATAATAGTCAAAAATTAACAATGATTCATATGTGTTCATATTTAAGTGATATTTGCATAAAATGTGGGTTTTGAAACATGTTCCAAGGTCAACAACATTGGCTTAGAGCAAGAACTATTCCGGGTGCCATAGTAAAATTATTGCAGGAATACTCAGTAAGGTCTGTATTCGGAAAGTATTCAGACCCCCTTCACTTTTTTCCACATTTTGTTACGTTACAGCCTTATTCTAAAATTGATTAAATTGTTTTTTTTTCTTCTCATGAATCTACACAAATACCCCCATAATGACTATGCAAATGTAGAAAAAATAAAAAACTGAAATATCATATTTACATAAGATTTCAGACCCTTTACTCAGTACTTTGTTGAAGAACCTTTGGCAGCGATCACAGCCTCAAGTCTTCTTGGGTATGACGCTACATGTTTAGGCATACCTGTATTTGGGGAGTTTCTCCCATTCTTCTCTGCAGATCCCTCTCAAGCTCTGTCAGGTTGGATGGGGAGTGTCGCTGCACAGCTATTTTCAGGTCTCTCCAGAGATGTTCGATCGGGTTCAAGTCCGGGCTCTGGCTGGGACATTCAAAGACTTGTCTCGAAGCCTCTCCTGCGTTGTCTTGGCTGTTGTGCTTAGGGTCGTTGTCCTGTTAGAAGGTGAACCTTCGCCCCAGTCTGCGGTCCTGAGCGCTCTGGTGCAGGTTTCTCTGTACTTTGCTCAGTTCATCTTTCCCTTCATCTTGACTAGTATCCCCGTCCCTGCCGCTGAAAAACATCCCCACAATATGATGCTGCCACCACCATGCTTCACACAGGATGGTACCAGGTTTCCTCCAGACGTGATGCTTGGCATTCAGGCCAAATAGTTCAATCTTGGTTTCATCAGACCAGAGAATCTTGTCCTTTAGGTGCCTTTTTGAAAACTCCAAGCGGGCTGTCATGTGCCTTTTACTGAGGAGTGGCTTCTGTCTGGCCACTCTACCATAAAGGCCTGATTGGTGGAGTGCTGCAGAGATGGTTGTCCTTCTGGAAGGTTCTTCCATCTCCACAGAGGAACTCTGGAGCTCTGTCAGAGTGACCATTGGGTTCTTGGTCACCTCCCTGACCAATGACCTTCTCCCCCGATTGCTCAGTTTGGCCGGGTGGCCAGCTCTAGGAAGATTTTAGGTGGTTCCAAACTTCTTCCATTTAAGAATGCTGCAGAAATTTTTGGTACCCTTCCCCAGATCTGTGCCTCGACACAATCCTGTCTCGGAGCGCTTTACGGACAATTCCTACGACGTCATGGCTTGGTTTTTGCTCTGACACGCACTGTCAACTGTGGGACCTTATATGGACAGGTGTGTGCCTTTCCAAATCATGTCCAATCAATTGAATTTACCACAGGTGGACTCCAATCAAGTTGCAGAAACATCTCAAGCATGATCAATGGAAACAGGATGCACCTGAGCTCAATTTGGAGTCTCATAGCAAAGGGTCTGAATACTTATGTAAATAAGGTATTTCTGTTTTTTATTTTTTATAAAGGTGCAACAATTTCTAAAAACCTGTTTTCGCTTTGTCATTATCGGGTATTGTGTGTATATTGATGAGAAATATATATTTTTAATCCATTTTAGAATAAGGCTGTAAAGTAACAAAATGTGGAAAAAGTGAAGGGGTCTTTTTGCTGGCCTTTTACCCCACCCATTCCATTGGCGGCCAAATCACATCACGTGCTCTTACTGCACTACAGAAAACCCGCTAACTAAACAACAGTGCAGGGCAACTACACTCAAAAATCATTTTTTCACAGACCTCAAAAGTCATCCCCAGATGTGGTTTAAGCATTGTTATGAACACAGAAAATCTAATTTTTCTATTAAAAAAGTGTGAAAAAACTGGGGGAAACCAGAAAAAACTGGAAAAACCAAACCAAGAAAACGGAATTTGGGAAAAAAAACAGAAGTAGGCCAAAAAATAAACCGATTTTAAAAGGCCCTACCAACGTTTTTTTGGGGGGGAAGTTGAGTTCAGGTCCAATATTGACTATGCACCCAAGAGGGAAAGAGGTTGGGCCATCCTATAAATATTTTGTGAAATATAATATATCAAATTTAGCAGACGCTTTTATCCAAAGCGACTTACAGTCATGCGTGAATATATTTTTACGTATGGGTGGTCCGGGAATCAAACCCAATATCCTGGCATTGCAATGCTCTACCAAGATGCATGACAGGGTTTAAAATGCTTTTGAAGCCTCAGATTTAATATGATTCATAAGGCCTTTATTAAGCAGTGGTAATGCCCCCCTTTATAATGCACAAGTTTGTCATATTTGACATAGTGGGTTATGTCACATTTGACATTGGTGGTTATGTCGCTGCAGTTATGCCACATTTATGAACCCTTTATAAAGCATGACATACGGTTATAGATGGTTTGTAACACATTTATGTAGTGTTTATGATGGCTTTATGAAGCCTCTATAAGCTGCGTGTCATTTAAAGCGGGACCTCATACAGTATTTAACCCCTTTTTTTAGGCACTAAACTACTTCCATATATACTTCCATAAACATTTTTTACTGGTACCGGGCTGCCTTGGGTGAGTCTTGTAAGGCTTGTGGGCATCCTAGATACGTACGTGCTCGTGAGAGTCTCATCTTTCCACAGAGTGGTCATATTAGTTTTTGGCCAAACCGTTCGGACACTGAAGACGTTTTCGGGAGAAGAGTGATTTTTGGGGGATGTCTCATGGTCTGACAAACACCGCTGTAGCTCGGTCAACTTTCACCGTCTGTCATTGAAGAACCAGATAAAATATTTTAGCTAGACATGTCACATGAGGGCGGTGGACATCCCATGTATATGGAAGAGCCATAGTATGTATACTTAGTTATTGTGTACATTACATATTTAGAAGGTGTGTGAACATGTAGGCTGAGCAAACATTTAACAGAGAACATCCCAAAAACATAAAGCAAGTACTTTGTACTTTGAGACACTATGCCTTTTTAGGGCTTTTAAGCTCCAACTCCTCTCCTAATGTACCTAAAGTCTGTGGATTATGTCATTTTAAATATATTGGAGAAAGGCCGCTACTTAAATACTTTGGTCAGTTTGTAATACCTTGTGAATTAAATTAAATTATAGTGGCTGGTGGGGCTCTACTTGGGGAGAGTGGGTCCACCTATAGACCCGAAGTGAGATGAGTGAAGGCACCACCATACTTCAGGGAAGGGTTTGATGGCCTTCCAGCCCCTCCTCCCGATCCTTCGGATAGAGCCCATCTCCCTCTCACCAATAACCACCAATGGATCTTAGGTACACTAAAAGGTTCCAAAGGGTTCTTCGGCTGTCCCCATAAGAGAACCTCTTTTGGTTCAGTAGAACCCTTTTGGGTCCCATGTAAGAACCACGCTGTAGAAAGGGTTCTACCTGGAACCAAAAATGGTTCTCCCTATGGGGACAGCCGATGAACCCTTTTAAGGTTCTAGATAGCACCTGCTCATAATGACAAACAAGGAATAACAATGACTTGACATCCTCTCTAATTTGACCATAACTCCTCATTTTAAAGCAGGTTTGCAAAGTCACAAAAATAAATACAATTGCACTGTAGTATAGATAAATCCTTCCTTCCCAAGCCAAGCTTGTCCCTCTCCACCTCCCCCTTCCAGTTTCCTCCCTCTTTTTAACAACAGATTGTAGCAGTTTATTGGTTTGGTGTGCATTAAGAGTATTTTAGCGATGTTTTCTGGATAGCATTTAAATGTTAATTTCTCCCCCGCTTGTGTCTCCAAGATGCCCTTTCCTTTAAAGGCGGTCTGTTGGATTCGTGTGCCGCCGCGCTTGTTTTACAAACTGATTGGTTTCGCTGTTGTACAAAATTAATCTCTCCCATTCTCCCAGTTGCTTGGTGATATGTTGATTTATCAAGTTTAGAGGCTTGATTAAACTTTGTTGTCTGGTTTCACATATAACCACAGTTTTGTCGGTACAAATCGGAGCTACTCACACCCATGTCGTCCTATCGGTACACACTTGCACCTCCCTGCCAGGCATTTTTATACATGACCCTGGGCATGATGGGATGATTAATTGAATTAACTCCAGGAACCACATCTGCATTCAATACACTTTGTATCCCTCATTTACTCAAGTGTTTCCGTTATTTAGTCAGTTACCTGTAGATGCTCAGTGTCCATTAAATTAAAACATATTTTTGCATTTAAACTACGTTTTAATATGCTTTCTTTCAGATATTTCCAAGGTTTTCAGTTCGATACTTTAAAAATAAAAAATAAAAAACTTTTTGGATTTTCGGTAACGGAGGTACCACACACCCAATTCTAAAACCTGATTTACATTAATTAAATCCATGAACAAATAATATTTACACATTAAACCTTTTAAAGTACTGTCCAATCATTAACTAAAAATAATTTTTAATGAAACATATACTGGAGATTGCTGTGGGGAAAACAATTAAAACTTG
Source organism: Coregonus clupeaformis (assembly GCF_020615455.1). Classification (NCBI taxonomy): domain Eukaryota; kingdom Metazoa; phylum Chordata; class Actinopteri; order Salmoniformes; family Salmonidae; genus Coregonus; species Coregonus clupeaformis. The sequence goes on from NC_059205.1 coordinate 21,618,505, forward strand.
CAACACAGTCATGTTGATGTTGTACTAAGTAACACTATGTTTAAATTATCATAACATTTATAGGATACAGTTACAAACATAATGAAGTGTACTCCAGAAACTACAAAACGCCCTTTCTCATTGTACTGTATATATACTGTAGCATGACCTGGCTCGACTATTAGAACAAACTGAATTCCAAATAGTTAACAGATGTAGAAAGTCATCAATTAATGTTATATAACTCAACAGCAACACAAACTTTGTACTGGTAAAGTAGTAGTAATCAGCCTCATTTTCAATTCCTGTTGAAAAAGGTTTTGCTATGATGTGCCCTAATAAACATGACACTGGGTGTGTGATCAGTCTAAATCTTCTACAGCTACATCTCTTCGCAGCGGTCCGAGGGTCTCCTCTCCTCCTCTTCTGGGTCAAAGTCTGAGTCCCACTGCAGCTGCTACTCTTCCCCTGCTCCCTCTCTCACCTGCTCTGTCCCAGAGTTTGGCACCCTGACTCTCCAGTTGTACCCTCTCTCTCCCTGCACCTCAGAGCCGGGCCAAGATGATGGCGTTGGACGTGGTTCTTCAGACTGGACGGATTGAAGCACTTCTCACACTGCTGGCACTTGAAGGGCTGCTCCCATGTGTGGAGGCATGTGAAACTGAGGTGGCTCTTCTGGTTGAAGGACGTTGGCACACCTGGCACATGTGGGGCTTCTGCCTTGTGTGAATAAGCATGTGCCTCTCGAGATGGTTGTTAGAAAATTATTTGTAACAAGCGGCTGATGTTTCTATTCAGGTTGCTGTGGGTTCTTAGGTGGCCTCGTGGTGTTCACGCACTACATGGAAATGTTTAGTGCCTTTCCACGGTAAATTGACATCCTTTTGTATAGCTGCTAACCATTATCTGCATCTTTGCATATCATGCGCTGGAAAGCAATGATAAAGAATATCTTCATCATCTTGTGTGTTACAACCGGTATAGGACCCAACCCACCATCACTGTGTTACCAAGTCAGTTTGTCCCTCTTTCTTTGTAAACCTTATGTTAGTGAGCAGACTTTAGGCAGTCTTCCTACACGCGTGTTACCTCCGCAATAACAATGTTCTACAAGATACTGCACAGATAGCAACAGAAATATATTCTAAGAAGGGATATAAATATCTCTGGATCTGCAAACATCCGTTTGGTATACAGACGGAAATGGGCGCGCAGGATATCCAGCTTGTCTTACGTCCCCACCTTATCCACTTGTTGCCCTGGTGTGGGGCTTCAATAAATATATTATTAGCAACAAAATACAATAATAATAACCAATAGTACATTTCAAAACAGGGACAATCCAGGATACACAATTAAAAATAAATTCAACTCCAGGGGGCAGATTCAGACTTAGTAGTACGCCATCCCTACATACACACCTTCCTACGCATTTCTCAGTATTTGGTTTTCATACTTACCTTATTCAGTAGTGTACGCTCTGCAGAGTAGGCTTACCTTGCGTCATAGGCGAAATCCACCACAGAGGATGGAGGGGCATGTCCCCCCCAATGACTCAGAACAGGTCAATTCGTACCCCCAATAATTTATTTTTTGTGGGGTTGGGACTTTCAGATAGCATATGAACACGTATAAGCAATGGAAAATGTGTAGAATTGCTGAAATTAGCCTTAACGGTCGACCTTTGGGCACAAAAACGGTCCAACTCCTCCTCTTTCTATATTTTCAAACGGAAATGGGGTGTGCCTTTGGTGGTTCATCGACGTGTCATTCTCGGTCATGCACTCCGCAACGACATAGCTATTTCTAGTAAGCTAAGCCTGACTTGTAGCTAGCCAGCAATTCCTCCAGTAGTGTTGACGTTATTTCACAGGATTTGTTTTTCGACAGAAGCTGTAGAGATCGGGTAAGAATGGCACCATTTAGAACATATCTTATTCATCCATTTATAAAAAAATTATATTAAATGACCTGGTATGATGGCGCATTGATCGTTATACAGTTTAAAGCTGTTATTTTTGCATTTGGCCCAAAGTCGCCCTTTAAAGTAACTGTCCAGTGTTTCCAGATATCTATGAAATATGACCTATAAGTAATTGCAATATGAGTGAAATAGTTTTCCTTCCAAAACATTGTAATTAATTATGTTAAAAGCAGCTTTTTTCTGGTGAGGGTGAAACTGCTAAATGTTCTCTCATCCTCATAGCAAAATGCGAAGAATAGCATGACGAGCTATAAAACAGCATTCTTTTCTTTTTGTTCCAATACAAAATGTGTAGAATTGCAGAAATGGCTTTAAAGCTGCATGTGTAGAATAGCATTATAAAACTGTACATTTTTCTTTTGACCCATGGCAAAAATGCGGAAATGCAGAGTTAACTGTTTTCCTGGGGATTGGGGGTTTCCACTTATCCTTCCACTTATACTGTGTAAAAATAAATGAAATAAACTCCATATACCCCACAAAATACCCCTCAAGAGAGTCATAATAAGTAATGTGTAGAATTGCAGGGAACAGCGTTAGGCATGCGTCAGGTTCAAACTGTTATGTCTTGGTCTTCGCGCTTCGCTCCATAACGATTTCATTAGCCTATACTTTATAAAATATATTATCAACTGTTACTAATGATCTCGCGGCAACAACCACACGGCCGTGATGGTGTTTAAGAGGAAGCAAATGAAGGTAAACGAAACAATGTAATGACAGAGCCGCATGGACTAAAAGTAGAATATTCCATAGAATAGAATACAGTATATACATAGAGATGAGTAATGCAAGATATGTAAACATTATTAAAGTGACTAGGTGTTCCATTTCTTAAAGTGGCCAGTGAATTAATCGTGGCAGCAGCATCAGTGTGCTAGTGTGGCTTTTTAACAGTCTGATGGCCTTGAGAGAGAAGCTGTTTTTCATTCTCTCGGTCCCAGCTTTGACGCACCTGTACTGACCTCGCCTTCTGGATGATAGAAGGCGGGGTGAACAGGCAGTGGCTCGTGGTGATGTCCTTGATTATCTTTTTTGGCCTTCCTCTGACACCGGGTGCTGTAGGTGTTCTGGAGGGCGGGTAGTTTACCCTGGTAATGCATTCGCAGACCGCACCACCCTCTGAAGAGCCCTGCGTTTGCGGGCGATGCAGTTGCCGTACCAGGCGGTGATACAGTCCGACAGGATGCTCTCAATTGTGCATCTGTAAAAGTTTGTGAGGGTTCCTGAGGTACAAGCCAAATTTCTTCAGCCTCCTGAGGTTGAAGAGGCTCTGTTGCGCCTTCTTCACCACACTGTCTGCGTGCGGTGTACCATTTAAGTTTGTTAGTGATGTGTACGCCAAGGAACTTGAAGCTTTCCACCTTCTCCACTGCGGTCCCGTGTGGGGATGGGAAGGGGGTGCATCTGCTGTTTCCTGGAAGTCCCACGATCATCTCCTTTGTTTTGTTGACGTTGACTGAGAGGTTACTTTCCTGGCACCACACTCCCCAGAGCCCTCACCTCCTCTGTAGGCTGCCTCAGTAATTGTTGGCCAATCGCTACTACTATTGCGTCGCTGCAAACTTGATGAGTTGGAGTTGGAGGCGTGCTTGTGTCACGCAGTCATGGGAGAACAGGGAGTACAGGAGGGGGCTGAGCACGACTTTGTGGGGCCCCAGTGTTGAGGATCAGCGAAGTGGAGATGGCTGTTTCCTACCTTCACCACCTGGGGGCGGCCCATCAGGAAGTCCAGGACTTCCAGTTGCATAGGGTGGGTTCAGACCCAGGAGCCTCGAGCTTATTGATGATCTTGGAGGGTACTATGGTATTGAATGTGAACTATAGTCAATGAACCAGCATTCTTATAAAGGATGTCCTCTTGTCCAGATGGGATAGGCAGTGTGCAGTGTGATGGCGATTGCATCGTCTATGGATCTATTGGGCAGAGTGGTAAGCAAATTGAAGTGGGTCTAGGGTGACAGGTAAGGTAGAGGTGATATGATACTTGACTAGTCTCTCAAAGCACTTCATGATGACAGAGGTGAGTGCTACGGGGCGATAGTCATTTTGTTCAGTTACTGCTTGCTTTCTTGGGTACAGGAACAATTGTGGCCATCTTGAAGTATGTGGGGACAGCAGACTGGGATAGGGTGGGATTGAATATGTGTATTCGTCTAAATTATTTCGAAGCTACCCGAACATATCCCAGTCCGCGTGATCAACAGCAATGGTCGAGGATTTTAGCAGCCGGAGTACAACAGTCGATATGTAACAGCATCAACGCAAATAGTTTTGCTTCCGTCCCTCTCCCTGCATCCAACCCTGGGAGCTTGAACCAGGGACCCTCTGCACCCACGGCAACAGTCACCCTCGAAGCACCCGTTACCCATCAGCTCCACAAAGCCACAGCCCTTGCAGAGCAAGGGGAACAACTTACTTCGGGAGACGGCTCAGAGGAGGACGTCACCGGTTGAAACGCTACTAGCGCTATTTTTGATCGCAATAGCTAGAAATATTTCACACCAGTTAAACTGCGTACGTTAAAGGTGGTGGAATTATTAAGGAATTAAGTCAAGGTCAAATACAGCATATCTGTAGACACACCACATACACACTTCATTGTTTCTATCTCCACCAAAAACGAATAGCGGTAAATAGCATGTTATTCTCATTCTGACCTTGAATTTAAGCACATACAGCACCAGTCAAAAGTTTGGACACACCTACTCATTCAAGGGTTTTTCTTATTTTTACTATTTTTACATTGTGAATAATAGTGAAGATATCAAAACGATGAAATAACACATATGGAATCATGTAGTAACTAAAAAGTGTTAAACAAATCAAAATATATTTTATATTTGAGATTCTTCATAGTAGCCAGCTTTTCGCCTTGATGACAGCTTTGCACACTCTTGGCAACCAGCTTCATAGGAATGCTTTTCCAACAGTCTTGAAGGAGTTCCACATATGCTGGAGCAATTGTTGGCTGCTTTTTCCCTTCACTCTGCGGTCCAACCAACTCATCCCCAAACCATCTCAATTGGGTTGAGAGTCGATTGATGTGGAGCCAGGTCATCTGATGCAGCACTCCATCACTCTCTCTTGGTCAAATAGCCCTTACACAGCCTGGAGGTGTGTTTTGGGTCATTGTCCTGTTGAAAAACAAATGACTACTCCCTAATCAGCATACAAGATGGGATGGCGTATCGCTGCAGGAATGCTGTGTGTAGCCATGCTGGTTAAGTGTGCCTTGAATTCTAAATAAATCACTGACAGTGTCACCATCGAAAGCATCCCCCCCCCCACCATCACACTCCTCCTCCATGCTTCACGGTGGGAACAACACAGTGCGAAGTTCATCACGTTCCACCTACTCTGCATCTCACCAAGACACGACGATTGGAACCAAAATCTCACATTTTTGACTCATCAGACCAAAGGACAGATTTCCCACCGGTCTAATGTCCATTGCTCATGTTTCTTGGCCCAAGCAAGTCTCTTCTTATTATTGGTGTCCTTTAGTAGTGGTTTCCTTCAATGAAGGCCTGATTCACAGTCCCCTCTGAACAGTTGAGTGTTGAGATGTGTCTGTTACCTGAACTCTGTGAAGCATTTATTTTGGGCTGCAATTTCTGAGGCTGGTAACTCTACTGAACGTGAATCCTCTGCAGCAGAGGTGAACTCTGGGGTCTTCCTTTCCTGTGGCGGTCCTCATGAGCCAGTTTCATCCTTAGCACTAGAGATTTTTGCGATTTGTACTTTACTAAGTTTTTGAAATGTTCAGATTGACTGACCTTCACGTCTTAAAGTAATGATGGACTGTCGTTTCTCTTTGCTTATTTGAGCGTTCTTGCCATAATATGGACTTGGTCTTTCACCAAATAGGGCTATCTTCTGTATACCACCCTACCTTGTCACAACACAACTGATTGGCTCAAACACATTAAGAAATTCCACAAATTAACTTTTGACAAGGCACACCTGTTAATTGAAATACATTCCAGGTGAATACCTCATGAATCTGGTTGAGAGAATGCCAAGTGTGCAAAGCTGTCATCAAGGCAAAGGGTGGCTACTTTGAAGAATCTCAAATATATTTAGAATTTTTAAATACTTTTGGTTAGTTACGATTCCATGTGTTATTTCATAGTTTTGATGTCTTCACTATTATTCCCACAAGTAGAAAATAAATAATAACCCTAGAATGAGTAGGGGTGTCCAAACTCTTGACTGGTAATGTATGTGCATAAAAAGAAACTACATTCTATTTACGCGGGCTTAACTTGGGTCGGAATTCCACCTAAAAATATATTAAGATGCCCTGTGGTGTGAACATTCCCACCGGGCACAATGTGTGTGTATAGTAGTAGTCGTCCTCACAGATTACACTGTGTACGCTAACAACCAATTATATCTCACCAAAAGCGAGATTTCAGTTTGAACCAAAAACAATTGGAACACAAACTTCTGTCAAATTAGTGGAAACTTCTCAACCTTCCCCCTTCCCACTGCCCGTTGTGAATGAATGTCATTGCAAGTGTAGTAAATAGAATCCCTAAAGTCCCTATTTCAGCTCTTTTAAATCTGGGAAAATTGATTAGAAGCATTTATTGAAGGATCA